>NC_059439.1:22145497-22234554 GCF_021028975.2 Sphaerodactylus townsendi | reverse complement strand
TCCTCCCCAACAACAACCCTCCAAAGGGTTGTTGTTTAGGGCGGCCTGAGGCCGCCCTGGGGGGAGGGAAGCGCATTCAGGTCAGTCAGCCAAGGCGCTGCAGCAGCGCTTCGTGTGCGATCCGCAGCCCACGGCGCTGCACTCCCAGGCCGTCGTTAATGGGCCATGCGGAAACGGCCATTGTTTGCCATTCTATTCAGTGTCAAAAGGATTCAGGAGTGATAAACTACATTAAAATGGTTGGGAACAACCTTTGGGGATAACTGGATTTGCATTTTTTTTATTTAAAGCATTGCCTGAATCATACAACATGCATGTAATTACAGGTACTCTGTTTGCAGCTCACAGGTGTTTGGCCAAAGGTGTTCATGACACACATTTAAGTGACTGCAACTCTACAGGTGAGTTGGAGAGTTCAGTATGGCTCATAATATAACTAGATTATTTATAATTATGTACTTTGTTTCTTCTACATTTGCTTATGGCAAATGGTCCTATGAACACAAACACATGAATTGAAAAAATATGGTTCTGGGCATTTCAATCCTACATACTGCTCATTGTCCATGTGATTATTTAAAAGATGTGTATATCCGTATGTTCAATCTAAAGGGGGGCCAAACCTTCTTGTTCCATCAGGTCTTTGGGGATCTTATTTATAATGTCTGTTTTTTCCCCTGGTTGAGTACAACAACTTTGCTTTTCAAGGGTAGTCTGATTCCCACCGAGTTCTCCCTATGTGATTTTGGCACTGAAGCTGGTAGGATAATTAAAAACTATAATGAGTTAATAAAAATGTGGGAGGAGGAAGACCGTGACAAAGTTTTTGTTTGGAGATAGAACATTTTTTACAGCAAAACTGCCTTGCAAGCTTTTCATTCTTTTAAATACCATCAATATTCCCTCTTGTTCGGTTCTTACATATCCTTTCTTTCTCATCGCAGGGAAACTTTCTGCACCTCAGATATTCCTGAACGTATCTGCAGCTCAAGAGGGAGACACTGTTGCAGTTCGATGTGTACTTTTCTCAGACTTTTTGGTGACCACATTTTTTTTCTGTAAAGATGGAAAATACAGTTCAGCCTACCCAGCAGTGCCCCATGATATAGCATATACGTGGGTACTCCAAATCTCAAAGCAGAGTGCTGGCCAATATTCCTGTGGGTATAAACACAAGGATAAGAATAACCAGGAGATAAAATCTGTTGTCAGTGATCCTTGGGAGTTGACTGTCATATCAGGTAAGATAGTGGAAGTTCATTGTGTAGAAAAGGATTGTCCAGAGCTAATACTTAATAATAGATATTTTAGTTTATAGGTAGATGCTTATTTCTTAAAGAATAGACTTTCTCTCTGGAGGCATCTCATGGTGCTGAATATGTAGACTGTCAGAACAGCGGTATATAAATCTGTATGGCTCAAAACTGGACTTTCTCCCTTCTGGGCTAACTGCATAGTATTTATCTGCTATCTAAAGTTAGAGTGGCACATCTAAAGTTAAAAATAAAAATATTAGCAGTATGGGTATTCCTTTAATGTATGATACCAAATGTGCACAAAATCTCTCCTTGTTGGTAACAGGATGGTTGTTCCTTTAAAGTATGACACAATCTCCTGATGACTCCATTGCTCAGAATTCTTTGTAAATAAGATAGGGACCTTTGAAATTCGTTTCATCTGCTTGCTGTTCTTCATACATTCCAGAAAAATGACAGACATATTCTGACAGCCCAGAGACATTTTAACAGATTTTGATACCAGCATTTGTTTGGGTCAATTTTGATGTCTGGTCTTAGTTGTAGGGATAACTTTCAGTAGGTGAGTCCTGATGAACACTACAAGCGGCTTATTTTTACAGCTCGCTGCTCCTAGGTTGGAGGAGCCCCCTGCACAGAGTGGAGAGTTGTAGTAGTGCAGTTAAAGCTTTGCTCATTGTCTGAGCTCGATTCCTAGGGAAGTCAGTTTCAAGTAGTCGGCTTAAGGTTCACTCGTCTTCTATCCTTCCAAGGTCAGCAACTTTGCTAATAGCAAAGTTTATGCTGCATGTATGTAGTAAAGTTTAGACAACTGGGGAAGACAACGGCAAACCTCTTGCTTAACATAGGCGGATTCTGCACGGGCCGAATTCACCGGTGTCGAGCTGGTAAAAACACCCTCAGGGTGAAAACTTCCCATGGCTGCTGCCTCAAAATCGAGGCAGTGCCACTCCCCACCCCATGGTGTTTTATTGCCTTGCTCAATGAGAGAGGCAAATGAGAAACAGTGGCGTCCACCGGTGACTTGCCTATGGTTGGGGAGGTTCAGGTTTCCTCTGTGGCATGTAGTGCTTTATGTCATGTTTAGCTAGTGTGCCAGCTCTGAATGTTCCTTGGAAGGGAAATATGGCCACGGTGATCAATACACATTTTCCCATGTTACAAACAGTCACACAACAGCTGCAGAGAAGTGGTTCTAGTGAAAAAAGGAGGGCCTAAATGGACTTGTCGTGGTGCCATGGAGAGAGGAAGCTCTCTCTCTCTCTCTCTTACACACACACACGCACGCACAGCTATTTTCTCATGTGAAAAACTGTGCTGGGTGGAGTTATTTCATCAATGTTGTAGTGTCACACAAAGCACTTCCACAGTGCTTTTCTCTGCTATTCTTGGCTCCCTGGTGAACACAGATGTTCTGATAACTTGCTGCATTTATCCCCAATCTAGGTGATCATGTCAAATATGTTGATAACAGCAGCAGCAGTGGTGAGTCAGATTTTGTAAGCAAGTATAAACATCACCTAAATATATATCCAGTCTTATTATTGTTCATGACATCTAGGTAATAGTTATTTGCCCACTGGTTGTGACAATATCATTACTAGTGAGCAAAGTTGTTCTGATAACTCTTTGGGGTCGATTCCACAGAGTATAATAATAACGGGTTAAATCCATTATTTTTGAATCTGGGTCTATTTTATTCTGTTTTTGTCCTTCGCATGGGTGCCCATTTTCTGTGAAGGAAACATTCAATTTTCTTTCTTCCCCTTCACACAACTGACTAATTTTTTTGTACAATGCAAATGCACAAGCTCAAAGATTCTGGTTTTCCTGTGTTCTGATTGGTTGTTGCATCACCACAGTCCCCTTTCCACCCACTCCCGCCCTCTGCTAAGGGAATGCTTCTGATTGGTGGAGAAGCTACAGCAACCCCCGGAACCCAAGCAGGACCTCCCCCTTCCATTTGTACAATGTGAAAAAAAAAGTTTAGGGTTTTAAAACCACAACACATGTAAACATGAAGCATGCAACCCCCACATAAGGTTGTGATATACAAAATAATAAAATCTGTCCACAAAGGGGATCAAAGCAATATGTTCCATCCACATCCAAAGGTGTGCATCTGCCTAGCCGCATATTCTGAGCATCCAAAAAAAAGGAAAGGAAAGGAAATTGTTCATTGTAAAATTGCTGCTGTACACATTTGGGTGAAATGGCACCCACAGTCGCTGCCAAGGAGAGAAAACATGCTTGGGGGACATTTCTGCAATGGTGGACTATCACTCTGAGTGGTAGCTCAGCAGAAACAAAACAGACATGACATAAGGCAGGAGAACACACAGCAGGAAACAGGCAGGAAAACGGGCGGCGGGAGAATGGGTGGGAAAAATAAAGTGGTTGGGCACTCATGCCAATACCATGGAAGCGGAGTCAACCTGGGATTTTTCAAAAAGATCACAATTTCAGCATTTTTTGAAAAACACGGGTTGAGCGAAATATAACGGATCAATCCCTCTTTGAGGAAAGGATCCATATGAAGTATTTCCCTGAACCAGGATATTTCCCATCATCAACCCATTATATTTCTACCATGCGGAATCGACCTGTATTTATCCCCAATCCAGGTAATGATACAAAATCTAGCGGGAACAGCAACAGCAGTGGTGAGTAAAAACATTCAGCTATCTGCAGCAGCGATTTTAAAGGAATTATTTCATGTCCAGATGTAAATATGAGTTGCATCAATTCTCTTAAAATACAAATGCAGAGTTTGTAAGCAAGTATAAAGATCACCTTATATATCCAATCTTATTATAACTTATTCTCTGTGTAGGTTGTATATATAATATTCCAGGTGCATCGTAGAAATCAGACAAGTGACGTGGTTTATAGCAAACTTGCATTCCAAGCAGTGAGCAGGCACAATGTAGAAGATCATAATGCTGCTTTTAAAATAAAGTTTTTGCCCAAATACCAAAGCATCTCTCATGTTGTGGGAGACAGGACAACGTCACTTCCAGAAGTGCTGTAAATGCACCAATGCCATTGAGGCCTAGGCCTCAGTTTGCAACTGGTAAGACCTGTTCCTCTCCTGATGGTTTCTAGGGTTGGTAAATTGAAAAAAATTCAGCCCTGATTCGGATTCGGGTCCAGTTTGGGTGTATGGGGTCGGATCAGGCTCGGATACGCCTGAATTTGCAGTGACATCCGAGATTCTTGGATGCGTTTTTATTTTTTTGCTGTTTTTTCATGTTTTGGCCTGCAGGGGGGCGCATTTTTAAAGGTATTGGAATGAAAATTTCAGGGTATCTTCAGAATACTGTCCTGATGGCCCATATCACCCAACAGATGGCCCATATCACCCATTGTTTCCAATGAGAGCCAATGGAAGATAGAGGCTATCTTTGAGGGTCCATAACTTGGGTCCCCCTGAACCAAACTGCACCAAACTTGGGATACAGGATCAGGACAGTATTCTGAAGATACCCTGATATTTTCATGCTGATATCTTTAAAAATGCACCCCCTGCAGGCACCCCAGGAATTTGCCCAAGATTCTGTGGTTTGCATTGAATTTTTTCAATTGCTTTCAAAGGGGCCCCCCTATTCCTCCATTGTTTCCAATGGGAGCTAAGAAGATGGTGGCTACCCTTTTGAGAGTCCATAACTTTGCCCCCCCTGAACCAAACTGCACAAAGCTTGGGGGGTGTCATCAGGACAGTCTCCTGATGACACCCTGAAAGTTTGGTGCTGATACCTTAAAATGTTTGTCTCACTGCTCCTACACATGGGAGTTCAACCAAAAAAATTACAATTTTTTCCTGCTAGTGACACCAAACTTTCAGGGTGTCTTTAGGACACTGTTCTGATCATGCACCCCAGGTGTGGTGCAGTTTGGTTTAGGGGGGCCCAAGTTATAGACCCCCAAACAGGTGGCCCATTATCACCCATTGTTTCCAATGGGAGCCAAAATAGGCTATCTTTGAGGGTCCATAACTTGGGCCCCCCTGAACCAAATTGCACCAAACCTGGGGTGCATGATCAGAACAGTATTCTAAAGGCACCCTGAAAGCTTGGTGTCACTAGCAGGAAAAAATTGTAATTTTTTTGGTTGAACTCCCATGTGTAGGAGCAGTGAGACAAACATTTTAAGGTATCAGCACCAAACTTTCAGGGTGTCATCAGGAGACTGTCCTGATGACACCCCCCAAGCTTTGTGCAGTTTGGTTCAGGGGGGGCAAAGTTATGGACTCTCAAAAGGGTAGCCACCATCTTCTTAGCTCCCATTGGAAACAATGGAGGAATAGGGGGGCCCCTTTGAGGATTCATAACTTTGGCCCCCCTGAACCAAACTGCACCAAACTTGGTGGGTATCATCAGGACAGTCACCTGTTGATGCCCTGAAATTTGGTGCTACTAGCTTTAAAAATTCCAGTTTGCATGTTTCACTGCTGGAGTGAGTGAGCGGTGAAACACACAAACCAGCATTTTTAAAGCTAGTGACACCAAAATTGCAGGGTATCATCAGGAGATTGTCCTGATTATACCCCCCAAGTTTGGTGCAGTTTGGTTCAGGGGAGCCAAAGTTATGGACTCTCAAAGGTGTAGCCCCCATCCTTTATTAGCTCCCATTGGAAACAATGGGGGATAGGGGAACCCCTTTTGAGGGTCCATACCATTGGCTCCCCTGAACCAAACTGCACCATACTTGGTGGGTATCATCAGGACAGTCACCTGATGATATCCTCATAATTTGGTGCCGATATGTCTAAAAATGCACCCCCTGCAGGCACCCCAGAAATTTGCCCAAGATTCTTTGTTCTGCAGTGACTTAGCTGCATTGCTGTCAATGGGGAATTTCTGGTAGAGGGCTGTGAGGTGCACATTTCTGAAGGTACAGTCACAAAACTTTCAGGGTATGTTCAGGAGAGTCTCTGGATGACACCATTCAGGTTTGGGGAACTTTGCTTCAGGGGGTTCAATTCTATGGGACCCCAAAAGGGTGGGGCCCGTCTCTCACTGCCCCCTGAAGCAAAGTTCCCCAAACCTGGATGGTGTCATACAGAGACTCTCCTGAAGATACCCTGAAAGTTTTGTGGGTTTACCATGAGAAATGTGCACTCCACAGCCCTCTATCAAAAATTCCCCATTGACAGCAATGCAGCTAAGTCACTGCAGAACAAAGAATCTTGGGCATATTTCTGGGGGTGCCTGCAGGGGGCGCATTTTTAAACATATCAGTACCAAAACTTCAGGGTATAACCAGGAGACTGGCCTGATGATACCCCCCAGATTTGGTGCAGTTTGGTTCAGGGGGGCCAAAGTTATGGACTCTCAAAAGGGTAGCCCCCATTTCCTTAGCTCCCATTGGAAAGAATGGAGGATAGGGACACCCCTTTTGGGGGTCCATAACTTTGGCCCCCCTGAACCAAAATGTACCAAACCTGGGGGGTATCATCAGGGCAGTCTCCTGATGGTACCCTGAAATTTTGGTACTGATATGTTTAATAATGCGCCCCCTGCAAGCCGAAACGTGAAAAAAACACCAAAAAATAAAAACGCAATTCGGCTGGTGATCCGAATCCCATGGATTTGGACAGCTCAGATTCGGATCCTGTTGGTCCGAATCCGTCCGAATCAGATTCGGCCAAAAACCAGATTCGAACCATCCGAATCTCCAGTTGGCAACTCTGTGGTACATATGATGTGAATAATCAAATATCTAGTCAGGATATATATCCTGAGCAATACCAATCAACGCAGAGCATGCTCACTAGCTCGTTTTAATGCTCTGCCTAACGCCATGACATTTGGCAGATATAATATCTTCTATGAGAATAGGCTATGCCAGTGTAAAATGGCTGCTGTTGAGACTGTCCAACATGTACTTTTATAGTGCCCTATCTATGATTCTCTTCGCTCCATGTATATCCATCCCTTGATAGAGAAGTTAAATATTGATATGTCATCTATTATGAATTTCTGCTAAATGGTTCTTCTGATCTTATTTGTGAAAATGTTGTGAGATTTCAAAAACATTACCTGGCCAATAGTAATTTTTTTTTACAAAATAGTCATGGTTAATTTATCACTCATCCTGTTATATATATAGGGGTTTGTATGTGGATACTCAATGTATTTTTAATGTACTTAATGGTTTAAGTAATGGATTTTTTAAATACAGTAATTCATAATGCCAATAATGTCTGTCTGTCTGTCTGTCTGTCTGTCTGTCTGTCTGTCTGTCTGTCTGTCTGTCTGTCTGTCTGTCTGTCTGTCTGTCTGTCTGTCTGTCAAATATCTAATCAAATTTATTTAATCAACAAAAAATTTTATGTGATAGATTTTCAAAAAAACTAAAAAAAAACCATATCCCCATCCAAAGGGAGGGTTAAAAGGGACCTTAGCCTAGTTGACACACTGCTGTCTTCCTGCTTCTATGACAGGAACCAAGTGGAAACTTTTGCCTCATTCTTAATCTAATTCTGATTAATCTTAATTTTTCAGACCTTAAATGGATTCTTCCAGTTGTGTTTTTTGCCATTCTGATTCTGGCTGCCTTGGTCTATTTCTCAGTAAAGAAAGGTGAGTCATGGTGGCATGAAAACAAATCTTTTTAAACCCTCCCCCCCTCCAAGTTGAAAGGTTTTTAACTTCTAATTTGGCTAAATCACCAGATACTTGTGGAATAGGGAAATATAAAGAATTCATTAATTTTCAGTGGTCACTAGGAGGCCATAAGGCAGAGTTTTCTCCCCTAAGACTCTCTGTAAATGATACTCACAAGGATTTCTATGTACTTGAGAGATGGATAGCCAGCTATTCACCCTGTTGGAATCTTTGCTGTTACGCAAAAGTAGGAAGCCAACCACATAGCAGCATTAAAAAGGGACAATTTTTTCCCCTCCAGTTCAAAGAAGCCATGCCTTTCCAACAGGACAGGGAAAGAAATGCCTTAAACAGAAGTTTACTTAATGGAAAAGAGCAGAGAAAAAAAACATTTAATGCCATGAAGTCAGATAACATTATCAAATAATTGCTTGCAAATCAGTGACATTGGGACAGCTAGAGGAGCCAGTTTAAATGCTTCCGGCCCTGCTTTACACTCCAATTTCTTTTATTTTGGATAACTGTGGTGGATGTAACACAGAGCTGCTTGTTATCAAGCATTTTCACAAACACAAGAGAAGAGAAGGTTATTTAAAGAATCTTGTCAGCTTGTGCATTATTTTGCATGTATGGAAGGGGCCTAAAAGACTGGACTAAAAAGCTGACTTCTTTTAAACATCTGGTGAAGGGAGCTTTGATGCACTAATGCTTATATCCCAGGCATTGCATTGATCTCTAAGCTGCTACAACATTCAAATAAAAAAAATTATTTTTAAATTCAATTTCTAAATTGCTCTCCCCATAAATCAGAGTTGTGTACAACAATCAATTAGACAATTAAAATCACCAACCAAAAAGGAGAGAAAGAGAAGAGAGGCCAGCTAGGTTGGGATACCGTTGCTTCCCTCATCTGTGGGCCTGGGGGAACAACTCTGTCTTATACCAGATCAACATGGCTACCCTTTGAAACTGTTTTGTTAACTAAACATTGATGAGCTGGCTGTAAGACCTAAGGGAAATGTAAATGGCGGTTGTCAACTCAGAATAAAAACAAATATGTACTTTGATAAATCCCAGTTGAAAAATAGAAACTTTAATAATTAGGATGGCCAATTATTCCTCACTTGTGGCTAGTCCATGAGAGAGTAATGGGCATTGGCAGGTCACTGAACAGCATGGGAAGGCTAGCTGGCAGGATGAAAGAAAGAATGAAAGATAAATGCAAGAATGAGACTCTGGGATCTGAAAGGTAAAGTTACGCAACTTCAGTATTTTTGTTCTTTTTTTAGTTGCATCTCAGTGATTTTCAGTGTAGGAAAACACATAATCACTTTCCTTGTGATTCTAACATTTCACTGGGAGATTTGATTTGCTCATTCTTTTACCTGCCTTCATGAATGGGGATATCAATTTAGAGAGTTGGGCTTCTAGGGATCAGAGAATGTCAAATAACTCAGAACTTCAGGGTCAAGTTCACACTATTTGGGCACCAACTGTTTGGGCCCCCTCCTCTTCTCATCCCCACTCCCCTTTCCCCACAGGCTTCTCTCCTTCAACCCTACTCTAGGGGGGCTGTGCGGAGCTAAGGTCGACTCAGTTCCCTTCAGTGGAGGGCGATTCCAGGCTGTCCTCACAGCAACTGAGTTGGCCCTCTGGAACCGAGCTGTTCCGGCAGAAAAGTGTAGTTCATAACTGTGACAAGGATGTCGCAGTTCTGGGGGGGGGGGGAACTGAGACAAAACAATGTTGAGCTCGGTGGCAGTGGGGATTCACTGAGGCGAACCTAGGTAGAAACCAGTTCAACTCTGTCAGTGGGGAAAGCCTCTATGAAGGCATGTTGAGGCTTTCTTTCCTCTGCTGGCTTACCCAGACTGCTCCAGGTAGGCATGCCAAAGTCTCTCTCTCTCTCTCTCTCTCTCTCTCTCTCTCTCTCTCTCTCTCTCTAAATCATCCAAACTGCCCTGAAAAGGTACAAATAGGCTTCCTTTCCCTCTCCCCTACTCTCCCCCTCCTTTCTGTCCCGCAGTGGTTTGCATGGGCTGTGCCAGGCAGGTATGCTGAGGCTGCAGCTGAGAGCTGCCAAGGTCACCACTGGGTCCAGGTTGAGGGTCCAGGTTGCTTGCATTCTGAGGTAAGTATTCCATTGCACAGAGAATGCTTTTTTAACTTCAGGGGTATTTTTTTTAAAGCCATTTATTGATTGAGTGATTGGTTTATGTAGTTATTTTGGTTTCATGTTTTTCTAAACTTGGAGAGTACCCGAAGATACTCTCCATACCATACTTGATAATAAAGAGTAGAGACAGAGAAAGGTTCCTAGCTACATCACTAGCTGAGAGAGAGGATCTTCCAAGAAGAAGCAGAATATTGCCCTAAGAGTAATAATCTAGAGACAGACAAGAAGTGACACTTACAGGAAAGAAGATGCTGTCCCTCTCCTATAACTGTCATCTCACTGTCTCCTGCAGGGTCTTCTTTTCTTCTTTGTACCCCATACACACTTTGAAAAATTACTCAGCGTGAATCTTTCTAACTTCCTCCCCAGATACCAACATTGTGGAATGCCGTTACTCTGTGGTGAGTAATTATGTCAGCCAAATTTTCTCTTGTGTCTGCTAAGGAAATGCCTTGTTACTATCATCAGCTATACTCTTTCTCATGAAAAGATGACAGGTTGATGTGACTCAAACCATCACATCTTCCTGTTTTCCTCCCCCCCCTCCCCCGAATGAAGAATCTTACTTACGCACTGGCGTCATCAAAACCAATATTGGCTTTGCCAGTAAACATAACACTTGATTTTTTAAAAAGCATTTTTATTGCTTTGGACAGCAACACTTTCTCTTTTCTACAGTTGTGCCTGCTATTTTGTTGGATCCATTCTGCCACATGAAACAAAATGGTGGGCACAGCTGTAGAAAAGAGAAAGTGTTGCTAATAGCCATTTGGAGCAATAATTCACAGGGCTTGTTTACTAGTGTAGACAATAATGGTTTTGATGAAGCACGCTTTCCATTATATGCATGCACAGCCGCATTGTCATCTTTTCATGAGAAAGGGTATAGTTTTACACTACATTAGGACAGAAGGCTGGAATCGACCTTTATAATTCTCTCACATTTTTGCTTATGTTTATTAGGGTAGCCTTCAGTAGATATCGAAATTAATATTTAGGAATGTGACTCAGTTGTAATCACCTTTTGTTATGATTCTGATGATACCATGCTGCAGATGATACCCCATAAATCATGAAACTAGCACTAACAACCAATGAAACTAATATATCAGTTACATATAAGTGAAATGAATGTGTATCCTTTTGTTGTAAACTTTTCAAACTCTACTTCTGCCTTCACTTGTGTTTTCAGTATTCTAAATGTTAAAGTTTCTTGTTTTCATGCTCATTGATCACATTATTTCCATAATAATAAATATAACATAAAATATGTTGATAAAAATATCAACAAATTCTACTTTGGCTTCGACTTTAGTGCTGATATAGTATCACAGTGCTGGATTATAATTTATTTGGCCAATGATTGATGCCTCCAGAAACACTGACACAGAAACAGACCACATCAGCAGGGATTTCAAATTGAAAGTTTCACAATATAGTGAGTATGGAAAGTCAGCAAGTAGCTCACTGTGTGGAACCAGTAATGTGTCTTAACAATGGGCCATTTAGCTGTCTATTTTAAGTGGAGTCAGAAGTTCAGAAAAAGGTCTTCGTCTAGAGTAGACCACATGAGCTTGGACAACTCATGGAGATTTGGGAAGGGCAGAATTCGGGGAGGAAGTTTGTCATGGTAGTGATGCCAAAAAGTCTGTCTCTATGCCCTCCTATAGTATGGAGATCAATTGTAATTCCAGAACTATATACGTGTGTGTATGTGTGTGTGTGTGTGTGTGTACATTTAACAATAATATAACAATAAAACAGCATAACAATTAAACCTGGTGCCTTAGATATAATATCCCACAAGGGGATGAAATGAAAATGGCAATGTTCTCCCATACCTCATACAATAAGGATCAGTAGGCAGGAAAAGCTGGGAGAGGAGAAGGTAGGACAGCCTTTAATAGCAAACTCCAATTATGGTGACATAATTTCTTTCACTATTTTTGTCTTTTAATTTACAGTCCAGAGCTTTCTGCTATACAGACAGTAAATCACATAAGCCCTGGTAGTTGAAAATCACATCCATAAATCTGTGCACCAATAGTTTCTTAACTTTCTACCTTCAAGAAATACTTTTCACATCAACCTACTAGTGAAGCATTAACTAAGTACTGGCCACAGAATATTCACAAATGGCCAAAGATTCTACTTTATGTTCTACAGTACTTGCCAAGCCTGTTATACCTTGTGGCAGCCCACAAACCTGCAGAAAAAGGTCTCCTGTTCCCTTCTTCCTGTTCAAGGGAATCTTTGGAGCAAATCTCGATCCCCCCATGGTTTCCACTTAGCCATCCACCTGGCTTTGCCAAATCTCAGAGGGGCATTTCTGTTTCTCTGTTCATTCAGGGTTTTGTTGCGCAATCCCTGCGGCCTCTTTGAAGGAAATACCTGCTATAGCAAAGCCGAAGACCCGGGCTCCCATCTTCCATTTCATACATTGCCATTCTAAGGCCTAGATCTGATTATCATAGAGACAGCTTATTGTACTTGCAAATCAGTGGGGGAGTACATTTACCAATTGACTGGCAAGTGATTGACTCCTCTCCCCCCCCACCTCTCTCTGCCAAGAAAGAAAAACTTTTAAAAGCAAAAGCTGAACATTTTGCTCAGTCCAAACTTCCCAAGCAATATGTATTTTTACACACACAGACCTGACAATCTTCTAAGTAAACCCCTGACAATCTTCTAAGTAATCATTCCCTAAAACACAGATGGAAAACAGATTTGCATGTATGTATTAATACTCCCACCATTTTCCCCAATGGTAAGGTGACCAGATTTTAACATTGGTAAAGTGGGACACCATTGACCGAGGGGGGGGAGGCGGGCCAGCCCTCCTCCGCTCCTCCCCGGGCCTGGATTGGTGTGAGGCCGTGGCTCCTCCCCGCCGCGCTGGGGCCGAGCGAGGGGAGGTGGCGGGAGCCAGAGAGAGAGACCGCGGAGGGGGAAGGAGAAGCTGCGGCCACCTAAGAACAAGTCTTATTAGACCTCTCCTGTAAATCTGTCATTTGCCCAAAGTAAGAACGAAACAAAAATCAGGAGAGCTCAGAGCATCTGTTCACACTAGCTGGCAAGCCTTGTTATTAATGCAAGACCATATCCACAACCTTGCTCAAATGTGCTTATTTCCCCTCTCCTCAGGGACGTAGGTATAGATTTTTATGGGGGGGGTTCAAGGGTGAGGCCACACCCCCATCTGCCCCTAGGGCATAGCCACGCCTCCCCAAGCCCCGCCCCTGGCCTAGCGCTTATAAAAGCAGCTCTCTGAGGCCAGGGATGGCAGACTCCCCTGCCCTGCCCTCCCCTGCCCCTCCCCTCTAGGCAGAGGCATAGAGGGAAAATGGAGCCTGGTGCAAAATCTGAGTTTTGCCCCACCCCCACCCGGGCAGCCGCTGTGATGCTGGAATCCACCCCCAAACAGCATCACTTTCAATGGTGTTTTTAAAAAACAGTAAAAATGTTTTAAAAACCCACAAACGGGTGGGCGGAGCTTCGGACATGAATGGGGTTTTTTTTCAAACCTGAGAACCCCCCCCCTTACCTACGTGCATGATTGTAGGGTTTCAGATCAATGGGTAATTGCTTCCCATGTACTGTGTGTTATGTTGATATATTATTAGCACTCCAGTTATCGAGGTATACCTTGGTTCCATCATCTTTAATTTTCAGTTTGTTAAATCAGTTTTTTGTCAAGTGTGCTTCAACCTATAATTATATAAACTTAGCATTTTCTCAGTCTGGCTAATGCGTCAGACAGAGTAGGTAGCATTTTGTTCTTGGACACTTGTGCTAAAATAAACCAGTCATTGCTGTGGTTCCTCAGACTTGCCTTCTACAGAGCACATATGGAAGTTTTTTTACAGTAAAGTTTCCTGGAATACCAGAACTTGATTTGTAAAGGAAGAAACATAGCAAGACTCTTCATAAAACAACCAAAGTGTTTAGATTGGTCAATGGAGCATTGATGTTAAAAAGAATGTCTGACTACCCTAGCATTGGTAAAGTAGTTAGAATCTCAGTATTTCAGTGATGAGCAAGCAATCAACTTTGCAACATATTTTGAGCATGGACATAGGTAAGGGGGGTTCTCGGGTTTGAACCCCCCCATTCATGTCCGAAGCTCCGCCACTCCGTTTGTGGGTTTTAAAAACATTTTAGTGCTTTTTCGGTTTCTGGCCTGGAGGGGGCGCATTGTTTGGGCTAGCAGCACCAAACTTTCAGGGATTGTTTGGGGGACACTTCTGATGGTACTACCCGGGTTTGGTGAGGTTTGGTTCAGGAGGTCCAAAGTTATGGACTCCCAAAGTGGGTGCCCCATCCTCCATTGTTTCCAATGGGAGCTAATAGAAGATGGGGGCTATATCTTTGAGGGTCCATAACTTTGGACCCCCTGAACCAAACTTCACCAAACCTTGTATGTATTATCATGAGAGTCTCTTATTGATACCACCCAGGTTTTGTGAAGTTTGGTCCAGGGGGTCCAAATCTATGGACTCCCAAAGGGAGTGCCCCCATCCTCCATTGTTTCCAATGGGAGGTAATAGAAGATGAAGGCTACATCTTTGAGGGTCCATACCTTTGGACACCCTGAACCAAACTTCACCAAACCTGGGATATATTATCAGGAGAGTCTCTTATTGATATCACCCAGATTTTGTGAAGTTTGGTCCAGGGGGTCCAAAGGTATGGACTTCTAAAGGGAGTGCCCCCATCCCCCATTGTTTCCAATGGGAGCTAATAGGAGATGGGGGCTACACTTTTGAGGGTCCATAACTTTGGACACCCTGAACCCAAACTTCACCAAATCTGGGTGGTATCATTAAAAGAGACTCCGAAAAATACCCTGAAAGTTTGGTGTTTCTAGCTTAACAATTGCACCCCTGACAGCAGGCACCCCCCAAATTTCCCCAGATTCTCCTTTTAAATCCACCCCCTTCGGCATGGATTTAAAGGGAGAATCTGAGGTCCTCAGTTTAGAAGAAGAAGAAGAGTGTGGATTTATATCCCCCCTTTCTTTCCTGTAGGAGACTCAAAGGGGCTTACAATCTCCTTGCCCTTCCTCCCTCACAACAAACACCCTGTGAGGTGGGTGGGGCTGAGAGAACTCCAAAAAGCTGTGACTAGCCCAAGGTCACCCAGCTGGCATGTGTGGGAGTGCACAGGCTAATCTGAATTCCCCAGATAAGCCTCCACAGCTCAAGTGGCAGAGCAGGGAATCAAACCCGGCTTCTCCAGGTTAGAATGCACCTGCTCTTAACCACTACGCCACATTGAAAGTGATGCTATTTCAGGGTGGGGATAATCCACCCCAAAACAGCATCACTTTCAATGTTGTTTAACTAGGGACCCCAGATTATCCCTTTAAGGTGGATTTAAAAGGAGAATTTGGGCTCTCTAGTTTAAACACCATTGAAAGTGATGCTGTTTGGGGGTGGATTCCAGCATGACAGCAGCTGCTCGGGGTGTGTGTGCTAAACTCAGATTTTGCACCAGGCTCCATTTTCCCTCTATGCCTCTGCCCAGAGGGGAGGGGCAGAGGAGGGCAGGGCAGGGGAGTCTGCCATTCCCGGCCTTGGAGAGCTGCTTTTATAAGCGCTAGGCCAGGGGCGGGGCTTGGGGAGGCGTGGCCATACCCTAGGGATGGGTGGGGGTGTGGCCTCACCCGAACCCCCCCCATAAAAAATCTATACCTACATCCCTGCCTACAATCCTTACACAAGCCTTCAGACATTAAAATCTGTTCACCTCTGAAGCCTCACATGGTTATCCTTTGAAACCAGTCTGGTTAGATACACTAACTGTAAAAACAGAGCTGCAATACCTACGGAATCTGGAAGCTTGTCCAGGATTTAACTTCTGTCTTCAGTTTCCATACTCCAACATTAAGCAAGAGCTGGGGGTAGTGAAACTGTGCAAAGCTGAGCTTTGTGCAACACTATGCTTTTCCAACTTGGCTTGATAGACCAAGTAGGTCAGACAGGAAGCTTTCCTGCCCCTGAAGGAAAAATCAGTCACTCAGATGAGCTGCTCCAGCATCCAGTCACCTTTGAGAAGGCTTGGAAAGGGATACAGGAGAAAAGAGTGTTGAGTTCTCCCTCAGGGAGACAGCTCAGATCTGGCTCAGGAAAAAGAGCAGACAGAGTGATGGTAGCTCTCCCTAGTAGTGTGGGAGAGCAGTTGAACTCTATCTCTGGAAGGGAACAGAGTGCTTTATTGTTTGGCCTGCCTAATTTAGTCTGATTCTGAGGAAAGAGCAGGCTGTTGTAGGTGGAACCCTGTATGAAGAGAAGATCAAACCCAGCAACTAGTCAATAAATGTATGTTTGATCCAGCTTTGAAGCCAAAGATCCCAGAAGTCCTTTGTTAACAAGAGTGAGAAACCCCAACCCCAATTTATTGTCAAAGATTTTCACAGCCAGATTCAACTGGTTGTTGTGGGTTTTCTGGGCTGCGTGGTCATGATCTGGTAGATCTTGTTTCTAACATTTCACCTGCATCTGTGGCTGGCATCTTCAGAGGTGTATCACAGAGAGAACAAAGGACTTCTGAGATCTTTGGCTTCGTAAGATGGATCATGTAAGTACAGAAATCTCTGCCGCAAAAGAAACGTATCCTTGCTGTGGGGCAGAGCACCAGTGAATAATCAGCCATACAGACCTTATTTCTTGCTTTTTTTAACAAATGCCCCTACAATAAACAAAAAAGGTGCACAGTGGCATTCTTGACTTTAAAAAGTGCTTTGACAAGTCAACTGACCAACTTTCTATCCTCTGAAGATTTGTGCTATTTGCTGAAATAAATAAGTAAAACAGAGGTCTTTTGTGGGATTCAATTAAATATTATGATTTGTTGCAACACTTTGGTTCCTGAACTGAAAGTATCATAGAATTTATCTTCCATGACCAAACACTGTCCTTCAATTTTGCAAAGGTGTTTAACACTGAACCTACATAAACCAATTAATTCAAAACCAAAAGAATTTTTTAAACTGTCAGTTAAGCAAGGATGATACAATATCATGTGGAGGGCAGAGAACCTAGTTTTTCATAATGCTACGGGGGGGATTCAAGTACGATCAATTAAGCCTGCTTTGTCCACTCCACTTTGCTGCAAGGGCTGGCACACCGGGGGGCGGGCTGGTGCTGCCCCTGGATGCCCACCTGCCTTTCCTGCCCAGCGGGAGCTCCGAGCCCGCCACAACCCTCTCTTCCAAGCGGAGCTCCTCTTCCTTCCCCCTTCCCAAGGCTGGTGATGCTGCAACACGCTGGCTGCTGTTGCCGCCCCCACTCTATCAGCGGTGCGCTCCTCTCTGCTCGGCCTTCCCAGGCCGCATTCCATGTGCCCCGAGAAAGCCAGCATGCGATGCTGCGGGGGGGGGGCGGGAATCTCCTTGCTAAGGTCGCCTCTCCCACTGATTGGTCTCCCCACCATCCCTGCTCTAGGCGGAAGGGGTGGAGGAACCAGGAAGTGAGCGACGTGCAGGCTCCCTCCAGCTAAGGTGACCAGATTGTTGTGTGTTCTTTCAAAAAATCGGGACTTTTTTAAAACTGTGGGACACAGGACAAATTGTAAAAAATCGTGACTGTCCTGCCAAAATCGGGACGTCTGGTCACACTACCCAATGGAGATCCACAGCAGATTATTACATTTTCTAACTCCTACTTTTTGTTTTCACAATAGCTCTGTGAGGTTGATTCGTTTGAGATGTGTATGAGCTGACCAAAGTGTTCATAGCATTGTGGTGATGAAAATCAGAAACACCCAGAAGCTTTTCCAATGCTGTAACCACTACACTATGCTGATTCTCTTGCTCAAGGATAGCTCCTTTTTTCTAAATACAAAGTTTGTCCCAAATGCCAATGCTTCAGGATTCCCGGATAATTAATATTTTGTTCTTTTACTTTCTAAGCCACCACCATTTCTGAATGCAGAAGCACTATATACAAATGTTACTTCACTGAAGCGGAACTCTGGACTCAACTGTGAGGCTGCATCAGAGCGCTCAAGTGCATCACAAGGATATGTGGATGTTTTGGAAGGAATAACACTATATGAGGCAACATAATCCTGGGATGTTGGAGTTAAATTTATAAAGAGGAGGTGCATTGTCGAATGTTTTCACAGCTGGAATCAACTGACTGTATGGCCATGTCTGGTGTTCCCAATGTTTCACCTGCATAGGTACCAGCCGTAGATTTGGAAAACTACCAGACCACAGCCACACAGTCCAGGAAACCCACAACAGCCAGTTATAAAGATGAGCTTGTAAATCTTTCTCCAGAAAACTCTCCCATCTGATTGTCTATTTTTGGATTTCAGTTAATTGTTTTACCTGTTCCTGAAATGCTAATAGGCTCTTTGTGATTTCCTATCATTTTGCTATACTCCTCAGAGTGATTGTCTCATAGTTGCTGCAGTATAGATGAGGTGTAGGGTCCTGGTGTTTGTGTGTTCCAATGAAGCTCACTGATGTCTGTGTTTACTTCAGAAAAAAATGAATAAAAAAATCAATCATATATGTAACTTTCAAATTCAGGGACTGTCAGTATGTACCAGCTCAGCACTAAGAAAGAGGACTTTTGGAAACTACATCTCTTCTTCATCAGTGAAGGGGCATTTCCCTTATATGATCAAACTTATTTTGTTTTACTGTAACCCACATACAGTATACTTCTTGGACTTGTGCTGCTTTCAGACTTTCTGTGTTAATGAAAATAGATAATTCAGGAGTAATTGTGTCAACCTTTTTCCTGCAAAGAAATCCCATTATCTGTTTTGGCAATTGATGAGTTATGCTACAATAAATCTTTTAATATTTTCTATAGAAGTCCCATCAGGGAAAATAGATGATTACTTAGATAATCATCCATTTATTACAATTCCTCAAACAGAGATAGAAGATTTGAACAAACCATTCACTGTAATTGAAATTAATCAAGCTATAGAGAACCTAAAATTGAACAAATCACCTGGCCCCGATGGGTTTACTGCCCTCTTCTATAAAGACCATAAACAAGAAATATCAAATATACTTGCTGAAATGTTTAACAATATAACACAAATTAAAGACATTCCACAACATGGAAAGAAAATCATATGCATTAATGACTAAAACAACAAGGAATAATCCTTTCAGGGTGGACAAATTTAGACCCTATTGCTTTGCTAAAACACGGATTACAAAATCTTAACTTCAATAATGGCTGAAAGACTGAAAAGAATTTCCACAAAATGGATACATGAAGACCAAAGAGGCTTTTTACCAAATAGGAGTGGTAAAAATAATATTAGAACAATAATTGACATTATAGAAATTCTAAAATAAGATAAACCTTGGACCAAAAAGCGTATGCCCACATTCTTAGGCCTTTGAGGAGAAGCGCTTTGACAAAATAAATTGGATGTTTATGGATAAGATTATTAGGGAAAATAGGCATAAAAGGAATTTTTTTTTGGAAATTCTTAAAATAATATACAAATTCGATCAGAAAGCTTCCTTAAAAAATTAATGGATCTCCACATACAAAACGTCATTCAAAAAATTTCTCCAAGGAACAAGATACAGGCATGCCCTCTATCCCCACAACTTTTTTATATGGGTATTAGAATTTACTTTTACACCATCAGACAAGACAGCAGATCAATTGGAAGGACTTAAAAATAAAGAATTTTAATTATAAAATACAAGCTTACGCGGATCGATACTTTAATTATCTTGGATGATCCTGTCATCAAAATAGATTATCTTTGGAAAAATTATATCAGATTTCGGACAATTGGCAAGAGTTGTAATTAATAAACACAAAACAAAGATACTAACCTTTAATCTGTCGTAAAGAGGAGGAAATACAATTGATGGCAGTATAGAATGTAAAATAGTGAGAGAAGTAAAATATCTAGGAGTAAATCTGTCTAAATGTAATTTGGATATCTATAAAAAATAATTATGAGAAAAAACTATGGAGAGGAATATAAAAAGGATTTAAATAACTGGAGTAAGATTAACTTGTCTTTTTTTAGGCAAAATAGCATTGGTCAGAATGAACATCTTGCGAAATTGGATGTATTTGTTACAAAATATCCCTTTTATAGATAAACAATCAGTCTTCAAAACATGGAAAAGAGAGACATTTCGAGGTTATATGGAGCTAGGAAGAAACCATGCAAGTGAAATATAAGATCTTAATTTCAAGGAAAGAAAGAGGAGTTTATCTTTCACCCGATTTCTATATCTATTATGTTGCAAATGTTTGTGTATGGCTAAAAGTTGGATTGACCTTTTCAGAAACTAAGTTGTTAAATGTTGAAAGTTATGGCCTCAACCATGGATGGCATGAAAAGACCATGGCCAATTCCAAAGATAAGAATAGATATAAGACCTTTAATCAACTTGCTATATCAGAAGATCTCTTTAATAAAAGTCTGGGATAGATATAGATTTGATTTCTATAGAACCATACATTGCTATGGTTGTCAAGGTTGAAAGTCCTAAATTTGAAAGGTTGGTCTAAAGAAATAAAATGGCCGACCTATAAAGAACTGTTACTATTTGAGACAGAGAAATTAATTTTAAAGACAGAGAAATAAGAGCAATAATAGCTGACAAAACATGCACGATTGGTATCGTGATGCACAACTTATGGATTACTTTAAGAGTGATAATAAGCGGTGGGGTTTTTTTTTAAAAGCCTTGAAACTAAGGCGAAATCCATGAATTTGGGAAGGAAAAAAAATTAATTAGTAGAATCTACCTATACTTTCTATTGGGATTTGGAGACAGAAGATGAATTAGTTAAGAACATCCATATTTTAATGGTCCTAAAGATATTGGTAGGAATATTGATCTTGTGATTGGGAATAATATGGAAAAAAAAAGAGCACATACATCTATAGTATGTACAGATGTAAAGAAAACATCTACAAAGTAATCCATAGATGGTATCTAACCCCTGTAATTATAGCTAAAATGGATAATACCTCTGCCGGTGACCTGTTGGAAATGTGGGGAAAGGAGGTAAGGAACGTTTATACATACTCTGGTGTGGAACTGTAAAAGAATAAAAAAGATTCTGGGTTAAGATACATAACCATCTACAAAATATATTGAAAGTGCAATTTAAAATGGAACGGGAAATGTATTTATTAGGGTTTATTTAAAGGTAAAGACTTACAATGTATACAAAACTGATTACTTTTACCTGATAGCTCTTGTATCGTATGTTAATTAAGGCCGGGTACAAATCCGATAACATATACCAACTGTAGAGGCGTGGTTTGAAAAAATATATATGTTTATGGACTTGGTAGCGCATTTCACTTTACATTACAGGAAGAAAGAGACAAGAAAGAAAGAACTGGGAGTGAAACCATTGGAAGAATAGCAAATCCATCACTAAGTAGATAGAAGTAGATAGTATACTGATAGAATAATTATTAAATTAGATAAATAGAGTATGTAGGTAGATTATTTAGGTTAAGTGTTTGAAATACTTGATAACTGGAGCGATAGATGTTTTATTTATTTGTTATGAAAGTCTTATTACATACCAGACTCACAGTATAATATTTCCACATGTTTCTGTTGGATTCTCAGAAATTTGGAATGTTCTAGTCCCGGAAGAGAAGTCTTTTAGTTAAAGTGAAGTTAAATATACTGAAATTCCCAAGAAAGGGGAAACAACATATTTTTTAATGTTTAAAACAGAACTGCATTATGAAATGGAAGTATTGATTGCAAAACTTACATGATGCTTTTTTTAATATTTTTCAATAAAGTATAATAATATTAAAAAAAAAAAAAAATAAATCTTTTTAATATTTTGGAACCAAAAAAACTTTCTGTCTTTGCTTGTGCCAGTGTGACATGGCTACTACTCTATTAGAATAATAGATCAAAAAAATAATTCACTTGATCAAATCTGACTTCCCTTGTTATGGTTTACCATTTCCCCTTAAGGACAAAAGAAATCTCTCATCCCCAGCTCCTGGTGGAAAAAATAAAATAAAAATGGAGGAAATTGCAGTGACAAATGTGGATCCTTCCATTGACACAGCAAATGGGTCTGAAAAAGCTTTTTGCAGCAGGTTTTAAGTCTTTATGTTCCCTGGCTGCAGGTTGTGGGTAGGTGTGTTGTAGTGGAGAGGATGGAGTCACTTGTACAACAAAGGTATAATTCTGGCTTTTCTCTGAGTAAAGTCAAAAGGTACTTGAGAGACTTAGTAAAAAAAGACTCCAGTTCTTCTGCAGCATCGACAACTCCAACTCCTAAGCCCTGATGAACTCCTCTTTCTGGTTATTGTCTGTATCGTTGGAGAAAGCAGTGCAACATACAGCATACAGATAACCTTTTAATGGCATAAGTTACAAAGGTTTAAAATAAAAATATAAAATTACAACAACAACAGCCTATATTGGCATGCAAAAACAAAAAAATTACAAGACAGATATGTATAATAAAAGAAAAAAATTACAAGTGAGAAAAAAAAACAGGTATTAGAAATTATACTGATGATCTCAAGAATGAAATTTTGCAACATTTCCCTCACAAAAAAAGCACATCAGAACCATTCAGGAGAGTTGGAATTTTAAAACACTCTTGCCGGTTAGAGACACTGCAAAAAAATAGACTTCATATATTTCATCTATATCTTATCATATTTGGGGCATAAAAAAACAAAGAATGTATTTCAACAGTAGCCAAATCACAAGAACGAAGCTCGCTTTTAGAAAGTTCCACATTTTTCTATCTCCCATCCAAAAGAGCTGGTGGTAACACATTACTACATCATCTGTTAGCCAAAGACACTCCCTCGAGGTGAAATATAAAAATTAAAAGATAAAAGTGCAAAGAAACAAAATTAAGATTGTTTGTTTATGACTGTGCATAAAATACCTGGCCATTTCCTCTAGAGCATCCCTGGATTCATTGTTTAACAAATGAACAGTTTTCTTCTGGTCTGTCAATACTCTAAATGCATCCAATAAGGTTGAGAGAAACTTTGTCCCTGCCGCGAGCCAAATGTCTAGCACCCCAGGAAGGTAAATACACAGTTCCTGGGGATCTCTGTTAGCATGGCTTCCCACCTCATAATACCTCCCTATTGGGTTCTCTGCTCCACAATGATAAAGTCTCCTCAAATTCCTTAGCACTAACAATCCCAATGACTTGTTGGAAACAATTGACCCACATTTTGGAGGCAGGAACTGTCACTGACTCAGTCTTCTATCTATAACATTATCTGCTTTCACCGCTGTATCCTCTTGAATAAGACTAGCAACGCTGGCAGTCTGTTGACTCAGTTCAGCTCTCAGGAGCTTCTGTCTGGCTCCCCAAAAGTAAACCAATCCTAAACCCTTAAAATGAACTTGCATCTGGCCAAAGAAATGGGAATGATACCTGAAAGAATATAGAAAGTGGAAAACTTGAGTAAAGTCATTAAGGCAGTTAACACTGGCTAGAAGAGAGGGTTAAAGAGGAGCAGTCTAAAATAAGTTGTCTTGCTGCTATAATAAAGTCAAAATGCTGGTCAGGTTAGCATGGAAGGGACCAGCCGCTGAGAAAACACTTGCAAAGAGTTCCTTGTCAAATCTCATGTCCATATTTTCATTCTAGAATATGAATTTGTTGAATAAAGTCTACAAGAAGTTGAGGGAAGGAAGAAAAAAATACTTTGACCTTGAAGCTGCCTTTTTAAAACAAATGTGAATGATAATCAAAGTCAGATTTAAAAGAAAAAATGTGTCGTTTGTATTTTCTCCTAGAACATCTATAGTAGTGTGAGTGAATGCCTTATAAAGTTATCTGTTTAACTCAAAATTTTAATCTTTGTGTTTATACCTTGGTACATCTGTATACGTTTGTGGATATATGAATTTGCACAGTATGTCAATAAGCGTATTTCAAATTCAATTTAGGTGTGAGTGCCTGTGAGAAAGCAAGATAGAGACACAGAGAGACCAAACATGTGTGGAGGGAGATGGAGTTTTGCATTTCAAAGCCCCTGATTACTTCCGGTTGATCTGCAAGTAAGTTAAGGTGACAGAGAGGTGTATCCAAGGAGGAAAGGACTGGCTGTTTCTCTAGAAGAATCAGATTGGCCGACTAACTGCTGAGTCCAGATGTCGCATCTGTTGTGGTTTCTGGAGTGAGTTTGGGAGTAACAACAGTGAGATTTTGTGAAGTGGTCCCTGTTCCTTGGGAAGGCTTGGGAAAGGACACTCCTCCTTAATTTCCTTGTAAGAGCTTCCCTAGGAGAATCTACCTGTGTGTGTGAATATTGAACTAAAGAGAACTTTCTTAATATTCTAATATTATCAGAAAATTATTCCTTGTATTTCAGCTAATGAAAATCATATGGATTCATAAGAGAGATCTGCACTGAATGAATGAATTTGTCCTTTTGGGAAGATTATTCCTCTCCTCCCCTTGCCCGTGTACCCTATTGACTATACAGGATAATCCTATATAGTACTGGGGATCACTTTTCTGGTGTTCTTGTTCTTTCAGATCATATCTTTTCTTTGCATGGGAAGAAGCGTGAATCAAAAATGCCACCCTGATGGGTATCCAAGAACTTGGTTCACATTTGAGGAAGACTGTGAAGACAGCTGGAGAACATTAACATAGCGGAAACTTTCCTTCCAGTGAATGAAACCTTCAGCATTTTTCCTCTTTTTTTATTTTCCTGGGAAAATGGCTATATGTGTATTGATATTAGGACTGAAACAACAACAACGAAGGACTTGTCTTTTCCAGCACTTTCTTTCTTATGATAAAACATGAGAAAGTAAGGCTCTATCTTTCCCATTCCATCACTCTCTTTTCTGCGTCTGCAAGCATTAAGGAAAATATAACCTCTATTGAGAGCCAGCATGGTTTAGTGGTTAAAGAAGAAGTGTCGGGCTAGAATCTGGAAATCAGGTTTGAATTCACTCTGCCATGGAAATTGGCTGGATGACCCCTTAGGCCAATCACATGTTCTCAGTGCCAGTTCTGGCAAGTATTTAGATAGAAACTTCCAAGGAGGCATGAGGGGCACAGAGTAGAGGAAGACAATAGCAAACCCGCGTTTTTTTGAATGTATCTCGACTGGAAATACCTACAAGCTTGCAGTAGGGTCAGCTGTGACAGTATGGCAATAAACAAACAAACAAATAGAATCATATTGTATTGTCAAAGGCACCTGGCAGTTCAGCTGGTTCTGGTGTGTTTTTTTCGGGCTGTGTGGCCGTGATACACCAGACCATAGCCACACAACCGGAAAACCCACAGAACCAGTATCCCATATTATTCACATAGAAGTCCCAGTCCACAGGATAATCATCCAAGCACATTTTAATAGTAGGGCAGCTGCATTTCCATGAGATATGATGTTTTGTGCCCCAAAGAGTTGCTTCAATAGATGACACTGGATCCATTCACCATTTTGAAATTTGTAATGGAAACTACAAAGGCCACAGTTCAAACTGGGACTACATGGAGAGAGGGCTACATGGAGAAGGGCTTAAATCTGCTGACTTTATTCTTAATCCTCAAGGCACTCCTGAGCAGTCCATCTTTATTTCATTGAGGGTTAGCAGTGCAATTAGCGGTTTGATGTTAGATTATGAAAACAGTTAAATCCTCACCTTCCTCCTCCCACCATAGTCTCAGTGTGAACTGGGAGTCATCCTGCTTCTGTCAGCATTTTTAAAAATGTAGGCAGCTAATTGTAAATCTTTCAATGTTCTATCTGTTTTGATTCTTAGAGACGAAACTACATGTAACAAATTACAGAAGTTGAATATAGGAACTATGACCCATTCTACAGTGGATAGTTCTTGGTGGCATTCCATTTAGGGGCACCACAGAGTCCCAATTCAGACTGGGATTGAAGCATATTGGAGAAGGGGGTTTCATTTCTAGCCCATGGTCTTTTCCCAAGCCAAAATGGCACTGGCAGGCATTATTTTTTCCACATCAGGTAGCTGCATGCATCAGATGCATGCATCTGCCCAGTGATTAGAAGAAATAACACACACACACACATACACACACAATTTAAGAAATGGGATGGGAAGGAAAAGACTATTCTCTCCTGGAAATGGTCCCAATCTAAATCATGTCCATGTGGCATAGTTAAATGCCACTGAAAATGTCAGTGCAATATGGCTGTTAGCGACTACCAGAAAAGAAATACCGAAATCCCATTTAGATTTTCTCAAACGGATTCAAGAATGAGAAGTCCATTAGAGGAGTTATGGATGGCCTTTTTTGGATTACTGGGTTTTGCATTTATTTTAAGAATGGTCTAAATCATGCAATCTGCATGTGTAATTACAGGTTCTCTGTTAGCAGTTCACAGGAGTTTAGGCAAGATGTCAATGGCACACATTTAGCGGACTGCAACTATCAGGTGAGTTGGAAGTGTGATATGACTCCTAATACAATTGTAATGTTATAGATATGTATTTTCTTTTCCTTTTCCTATATCAGTATAGCCAATTCGTCTGTGAGGCACAAATTCATGAATGGCAAAAAAATAGGAGTACAACAACTTTGCTTTTCAAATGTAATCTGGTTCCCCACAGTTTTCCCATGTGATTTTAGAATAAAACTGGTAGAATAATTCAAAACTAAAATGAATTAACAGAAGGTGGGAAAAGCCTGCCCAAAGTTTGTCCAAAGGTAGGAATTTTCATACATTGAATCTTTTTTTGGAAAGTTTAATTTTATTAAATAGAGTTAATGTTCCTTCCTGCTTGGTTTTACATGTCCTTCCTTTCTCATCTCAGGGAACTGGCTGCACCTCAGATATTCCTGAATGTATCTGAAGCCCAAGAAGGAGACACAGTTGCAATGAGATGCATGCCTTCCTCAAATTTTTCTGTGACCATGATTTTTTTTTTCTGCAAAGATCGAAAATACCTTTCAGCCACACACCACTGCCCATGATATAGCATACACGTGGGTATTTCAGATCTCTAAGCAGAGTGCTGGTCAATATTCCTGCAGGTATAAATACAAGGACAATAACCAACCAGGAGATGAAATCTATATCCAGTGCTCCTTGGGGAGCTGACTGTCCCTATCAGAGTAAGATTACAGAAGTTCATAGTGTGAAACAATTGTCAGTGCTAGTACTTAATAATAGATATTTTAGTCTATAGGCTGATTCTTATTTCTTCAAGGATAGAAAGAGTGACTTTCTTTATGGAGGCATCTCATGGTGCTGAATATGTAATGGAGCTGTCAGAATAGTGGTATATAAATCTGTATGGCTCAAAACTGGATTTTCTCCCTTCTGAACTAACTTCATTGTTTATGTGCCATCTAAAGAAGTTAGAGCAGCTCATCTAAAGTTAACAAGAACAATATTAACGGTATGGGTATTCCTTTAGCATTATACTAAAATGCTAAAATCTCTCATTGGTAAATGGATTTTTTAAAAGAACAGTATTAACTTTGGATGGTTGTTCCTTTAAAAAGAGTATAATACAATCTTCTGATGACTCCATTGCTCAAATTCCTCACAAATCAGATAGGGACCATGACAGTGAAATTCATTGCATCTGATTGCTGTTCTTCATACATTCCAGAAAAATTACAGACAAGGATCAAGCAGTACTATATAAAGAAAATTATAGAATTATAGAAAGGATCGATCAAGCAATGCTACTATACTCTGTTCCACAGAAAGAAGCTAGTTTGGTCAGTTGAAGTGCAGCTGTTGAAAATTGTATCGCCCATTAGAATGTAGTCCTGAACAGATATGAGAATTATCATTTAATTTTTTTATTATCTGTCTCTGTCAAGCATTATTTTGTGCATTACTAAACAAAACATTTATGCCCAAATGTATTTTTTTTACTTTCCAAAATTCAAATTGCATCCAGGCCAGTGCACTCTGCAATCTTTCTTAATGTAGGGCCCCCAGACCTTGCTTTCATCCTGCGAGGAGTCTGGATTCTCCCTCCTGCAGTGCTTTCTCTGAGCCAACAAGCACATGCTTTTCCTTTAAGCCTGCAATAGCTCTTTGCAGTGCGGCCTCTGCTGATGCATGGGCGCAGGTGAGCTATATGCCTGGGGCAGGAGCCAAGTGCAATTTGAGCACTGAATTCTTGCGATTTTGCAAGTGTCTGTCAATACTCAGTTATAAAAGAGTTAACTGTTTGTTAACAAGTTGCAGAAGTCACTGTTTATGATCTGATCTATTGATTAGCCATTGGTCAGTCAGATAGCCATTGCTTACATATTAGTGAGCATGTACATCTGAAGTTATAAAGTTAAATCTGTTTCTTTGTTGTTAGAACCACGACTCAGAGAGAAGACACAAGATGGACTACATCATGTTAGACAGCAGATAGGTAGCCAAACATACAGTAATGTAGATATGTAACAGGAAAGAAAGGGTTTCTTATCTCCATGTAACCCACCTTTATAGTTAGTAAACTCATTTATAAAAAGCAACTGAGAATCTGTCTCTTCTACTCTGCTAAATTGCTGATATATATACATATACATATACATACATATATATACATACATATATACATACATACATACATATATATATGTATGTATGTATGTATGTATGTATGTATGTATGTATGTATGTATGTGTGTGTATATATATATATATATATATATATATATATATATATATATATATATATATATATATATATATATATATATATATATATATATATATATATATATCTGTGTATATATATATATATATATATATATATATATATATATATATATATATATATATATATATATTGTTCATCCTACAGAACCTGCAGGGGCCTTGGCTGCTCTGAGTTCAGCCACTGTTGGTTCCTAACCTGGTTTAAGAATACTGGACTTTGCTCAATCCCTGATGACTCTTTGCTCCCCTGGGGACAGCCCATGGTGGTCAGCTTGTCTTAGAAGGGGTTGCACTCCCCCTGAAGGAGCAGGTTTCTGTCTTGGGAGTGATGTCTATGGTTGGAGGTTGAGGTCTCCTCTGTCACATGTAGTACCTTTTGTCCTCTGGGCTGGTAGCAAAAAACAAAGGCCAAAATGAACTTGCCATAGTGTTATGGGGAGAGGAAGGGGCTCTGACCCCGCCCCCTGTGATTTTCTTGTGTGAAAAACTGTGCTGGGTGGAGATCTTTCACCAATTGTGTTGTTTTACACGAAGCACTTCTGCAGTGCTTATCTCTTTGCTATTCTTGGCTCACTGGTGAACAAGTTTGTTCTGTTAACTCCCTGTATTTACTCCCAATTCAGGTAGTCAACCCAAATCTAATGCTAACAGCATCAGCACTGGTAAGTCAAACCATTCAGTTATTGGTAGCAACAATTTTAAAGGAATTATTTCATATATACCCCAGTTTAAATATGCGTTGCATTCATTCTCTTAAAATACAAATGCAAAGTTTATAAGATCACCCAAATATATGTTTAGTCTTATTATTGCTTATTCCCTGTCTAGATAATCATTATCTATAACTGGCTGAAGAAATGTCAATACTGTATATAAAATATTCTACATGTATGGTAGAAATCAAATAAGTAGTGCAATTTGTTGTATACTTCCATTCCAAGCAGTGAGCTGTCATAATTTTGAAGAAGAAGAAGAGTTTAGTTACTTGTCACACTTATATCACTGTAAGAGACTCCAAAGGGATTTGTCTCCTTGCCTTCACACTCACAACAAACACCCTGTGAGGTGGGTGGGGCTGAGAGAGCTCCAAAAAGCTGTGACTAGCTCAAGGTCACCCAGCTGCTGAGTGTGGGAGTGTACAGGCTAATCTGAATTCCCCAGATAAGCCTCCACATCAGTGACAGGCCGGAGAATCAAAACCCGGTTCCTCAGATTAGATAGGAAGTAACCTCTCATGCACTGCTGCTCCCATCATAATGCCGTTTTTACATAGTGAGTAATTCCATATAATTTTTACTAGTAATAAGCAGCATTTTCAAATAGTGTACATATTTGAAATGTAGCCCACACCCCTCCCCTGCGAAGAACAAAAATGACTGAAATCGCCATTTCATGAACTGTCACACATACATGCTTTCTCATGTTTTCTTGAGATTGGGCAGAATGATGTTAGAGCAAAACTGAAGCAGCTGTGGGCATTGATCTTACATCAGTTTATGGCCAGAGTTCCTCTACTCCACATCTATAGTTGATACTATCACCAGGCCCAGGACCCAACAGAAACCATTTTGCTATTGGCTACGCTAGTATCAGACTCTATCCAACTTCACCTCTTTTCCCCAGCATTTCTTTCCCCACTTTTAAAAAGTTTTGGAGAACTTAACCATGTATCCACAGTGCCATTCTAAGGAGGTCTACTTAGAATACCACTAGCAGGGTACCCGTGCTTCACTACGCATACTTCATCACAGGCTCTCTATGAATTTCTGGGTGACATTCAGCGCCCACTTCTACAGCTGTTTGTAAACTTTGGGGTGACATGCAGCATATTTCCTCACAGCCTGTCTGTGGACTGATGGGTTTGTTTTCACATATTTTGCAGCAGCTTCCTGTAGTTGTCTTTTTCTAATGCAATGTGTTATTTCTCTCTTTCACCTGGTGAGCTCCAAAAGATGTTGTTTGGAAGCAGCTGTTGTATTTTCGGGATGCAGAAAGGAAGTGTTCTGCCATTGGATGCTGATGAGTGAGAAGGCTGAAAGAAGGTTCGAGGGTAGGAGTTGAAGGGCAGGGAGCTGGACTGTACTGCCACTGCAGCACATTCCTGGGGATTACATCCACCACTTCAGAGCAGAGCCACCAAGCACAGGGTGATTGGAGGCCGAAACAATAAACTTGTCTCACAGTAATCAATCTAGTGTCCATGTAAAACCCGACAAATGTTTAGTAGTCCAAGGTGACAGTGTGGTTTGTAATCTGTTTGATAGTATTTGGCTGTAGCAGTTTGTTCGCGTGAGGGTGGGTGAAGGAGTACTTTTTCACAGCCTATCTGTTAACTTTGGGGTGACATGCAGCATATTTACTCACAGCCTGTCTATGGACTGAGGGGTTGGTTTTAGCATATGTTGCAGCAGCTTCCTGTATTGTCTTTCTAATGCAGTGTAAAAGCTTTCTGCGTTTAATTCCCATATTCTCCCTGCAGCGGTTTTAGCAGAAGGGATAGGTTCACATGCGTTGTGGAGGGCGGTGTTAGAGTGCCTTTGGTGTACCATGGTGAAGGACATGAAGCTGATGGTGTCTAACTGTCACCCTTAGAATGTTCGTGCAGCATGTCTGTGGACTGGCGGTTGGTTTTGACCTTAGAATGTTCCAGATGGCCGAATATGAGCAGTGAAAACAGTAAATGAGTAATAAATCAAGTGGAAGTGAATATTTGGGGGAAATTCTTTTTTCTTAGTGAGCACCTGGAGTATGTAAGGAACAGGTGTGCCAAATTTCATGTGTGTGGCTTTGGTGGTTTTTGAGTTCTGTTGATGAGTCAGTGAGTGGACTTTCGTGTTTATAGATATAGATTCAGATCTATTCAGTGTGGCTTAGCTCTCAGAAAGTGTTCTTGGTATCACACTGTTTTCCTATCATGTTTGACTTGGTTCTTTGGGTCTCATTATCCAACCCAAAAGTGATGTCAACATGCCAATGGCATTGAGTTCTCAGCCTCAATTTGCAATGGGTAATACACACACACACACTATTCTTTTCTGGTTGCCAGGGGGAACCTGGCAACACTATGGTTCGTATAACATGTGAATGTTAAAATATCTAGTCAAACTTATTTAATTGAGAGAAACTTCTTTGTGATAGATTGTCACAAAAATTAGAATACAAAATGTCAATGGAGAGGCCATAAGTTTCAAAGAAAGGAGAAAATTGCTTTTCATGGAATAAAATGGCTGAATGACTTGTTAACATGGATTCACTTAGCCCAGTTTACTGCCGATTTCCTTCTATGATGGGAACCAAATAGGAACTTTTGAATCTTTCTTGATCTAATTCTGATTCCTCTTCATTTCACAGACCTTAAATGGATTCTTCCAGTTGTGTTTTTTGCCATTCTGATTCTGGGTGCCTTGTTCTATTTCTCAATAAAGAAAGGTGAGTCATGGTGACATGAAAACAAAGCTTTTTGAATCCCCCACTTGAAAGGTTTTTAACTTCTAACTTGGCTAAATCATAAGACACTTGTGAAATAGGAACATATAAATAATTCATTTATGTTCCGGGGTCACTAGGAAGCCATTGGGCAGGTTTTTCTCCCCTAAGTCTAAGGGAGACCCTAAGACTAAGGGAGAGGAGAGGAGGGAATGGGGATAGCATGGGCGGGAAGGAGGGAGGGAAGGGAGGGGCCCAGCATCTGAGGACCACTGGCCCACACACCCACCACGGAGGAAGGGGGGGAGGGGTGGCATGCAAGGGAAGGGGAGTGAGGGAGAGGAGAGGAGTGAGTGAGGGGTAGCATGCAAGGGAGAGGAGGGAGGGGGAGGGACCCAGTATCTGGACATGGGCCACCCACCCCACAGAAAGGGGAGGGAGGGGTGGCATGCAAGGGAGGGGAGGGGAGGGAGGGGGAAGGGCCCAGCATCTGGACCTCAGACGAATGATTCCCACAAAGGTTCCTCTGTTCTTCCTAGTTCTGTATGGGAAATGGATATCCAGATATTCATGGATGCAAATAAAAGGGGAGAACAAACACTGAACCTCAACTATATTGGTATTTCTATAACAGTCCAACTAACTACAATACAATATTATCAAAATATATTTATGTACATTGTATTGTCGAAGGCTTTCACAGCCGGAATCACTGGGGTGCTGTGTGGTTTCCGGGCTGTATGGCGTGTTCTAGCAGCATTCTCTTCTGGCGTTTTGCCTGCATCTGTGGCTGGCATCTTCAGAAGGATCTCAGATCCTCTGAGGATGCCAACCACAAGCTACAGGCAAAAACGCCAGAGAGAAAAATGCTGCTAATGCTAGAACACGGCCATAGGGCCCGGAAACCACACAGCACCTTAGTGTACATTACTGACCAAGAAACCATTATTATAATTATTCCTTCCACCTTTTTTGTTGCTGCTGTTCACTGAATTTTCACGCAGCTCCTGTGTTTTGGAATTTTATGTCAATCGCCACTGAGGAAGGCCACAAAGGATAGAATGCTTTTGATTTTGGGGATTATTAAATATACTCATCAATTGTAATGACATCTTATAGTTATTTGTGAGATTTACATGCAATATATGTGAGGATCTTGTTTCTAGACCTATGTTTTTAACTAGTGATTTTTATTTTGTGTACACTAATTAAATGTATATTTTGATAACATTATAGAAATACTTTATAGAAATAACTATTCTTATAGAAATACCTATCCAGCTATTTACTCAGTAGGAATTTCTGCAGTTACCCAAAAGTATTAAACCAATCCCATAGCAGTATTTTTACTGCAGATCAAAAAAGCCATATCTTTCTTTTGAAGTTGTGAATAAGACAGAGAAAGAAATGTCCTGTTTCTTTAATAGAAGTTCAATGAATGGAAAAGTTAAAAAAAAACTTTTAACGGCATAAAGTCAGATAGCATTACTAAATAATTGCTTGTAGATCAAAATGATATTATTGGGACAGCTGGAGGGACCAGTTTAAATGCTGGTTACCCTGCTTTCCACACCAATTTAATTTGTTCTGGACAATTGGGGTGAGTGTAAGACAGATGCTTGTTGCCCAACTTGCTCACAAACAGAGGAAAGTTATTCAAAGAATCATGTCAGCTTGGGCAGAGATTAAGAATGAGAATTTAATTTTCACCACAAAAAGGATGTCACTGAGCAGTCAATTCAGCAGACGCTACTTAAGTGTGGATAAAAGAAGCTTCAAAAAGCCAGTCTTACCCCCATGCAGGATGGGGAAGAAGGATTTGCTACCAGCAAGAGCTAAACTGCATGTCTATTAGGCTGGAGAGAGTGTTACCCAGGGAACAGATGGAGGTACATGTGTGGCCATACACATATACCCTCAGGCATAGACTTTTGGGGACCTTGGTATTTGTATACACAGGCTGTGTATTGATGCACCATTTTCTCATTGATGGACTGGCAGCAAGACAGAAGCGAGATTTAAATGTCTGTTGTCAATATAGCAACTCAGAATAAAATCAAATATCTGATAGGCCCCTTAATAATTAGGGTGCCCTATTATGTCTCATTTATGGCAAGTCCATTAGAAGGTTGTGGGTATAGACATGTCTCTGAAAACTAAATGGGAGGGGGAAAGAAAGAATGAAAGATGATAGAAGGAGGAGGCTCAGGAATCTGAGACGTAATGTAACTTCAGTGCTTTTGTTCTTTTATTTTAGTTCTATCACAACGATCTTCAAGGTGAGAATTACATATAATCCTGTGCAGGAGTTCTTTTGTATTGGCAAATTCTGAAAACTCTCTACAATTAACACAGTAAATATGCAACATTAAAAATGCACTTACCTTCTGTTTTCTCTAGAGAAGAAACTGCAGTGACGAAAACAAGCAGTTTGACTTCTGTGGAAAGTGTTCTGTGTAAGATATTGATCCCTCTCTCTACCTAACTAGTAAAAATGCGTATCTTGGGCATATTGGGATGAAACAGAAGACATGAATGTTGGCAGAGTGCTTAACTGAACAGAGATGTAGAGATGTAGATCAATGCAGAGCTAAAGCTTTTTCAGAAATTGCCATATTTGATAGTAAGAGTAGAGATGGAAACCGGCTTTTAGCTGTGAATTGGGACTTCCAAATAGAAGTAGGATATTGTCAAAACAGTAGCAATTCTGGAGACAGACAAGGAAATGACACTTAACAGGAGAGAAGATGCTGACCTCCTGCCCTATTGAACTATCTTCTTGTTTCTCCCCTGCATGGTCTTCTTCTCGTTTTACATCAGACATTGCCTATTCCCACAATTAAAAACAATTGTTTCAGTTCTGAACCCTGCTTTCACAACGGAAACAATTGTGCTTGCATTGAAGAGGTCAAGTGTGGGCAGACCCATCCAGTAGCTGGGCACCTGGCCCCAGCTGTGCCTGGCTACTGCCCCCAAGAGGCTTCCTAGCATCTTGGAGAAACACAACATTGGAAGAGCCTCCCCATTGCCAAGAAGCCTTTACAGACCTCAATAGACCTTTGCCACCCAAAAAAGATGACTGGGGAACAGCCTGCTGACAAAACACTGGCAAAGGCTGGGAGGGAGCCAAATAACATTATCATGTCCCTTGTCATGTCCACGTCCTGCTATGCTGGGGCCCTGGGATGCTGGCACAGCATTCAGCACCACATTTTAGTGCTGGAGGGTGGGGGCAAATTAAAAGTCCAAACTACTTTTAAACTGTATTGTCGAAGGCTTTCACGGCTGGAATCACTGGGGTGCTGTGTGGTTTCCAGGCTGTATGGCCGGATCCTCTGAAGATGCCAGCCACAGATGCAGGCGAAACGTCAGGAGAGAATGCTGCTAGAACACGGCCATACAGCCCGGAAACCACACAGCACCCTACTTTTAAACTATCGTAAAGATGTTAAAATGGGTTGTCTAGTACTTGTTTAGGGTTGGTTCCAGAATGTCTTTCATGAAGGTCTGGTGACCAGAGATAGGCCACTTCTAAAAGGTTATTGCACAAAATGTTTACACTTACACACTTTGAAAATCTACTCAAAGTAAAACTGGGTAACTTCCTCTGCAGATGCCAGCATTGTGCAATTCAACAACTCTGTGGTGAGTAATTATGGCAGGCAATTTTTTTTCCTGTGCTTTGGAGATGCCTTATTACATTGTACTTTGTTTACTACTGCAGTCGTCTAGTTTTAATTCCAGCTTGGGAAATTCCTGGAGATCTGGAAAGGGCAGAATTTGGGGAAAGAACTCAGCAGTGTAGTGATGCCACAGAGTCCACCTCTTAAATCTACCTCTGCCATGGAGTCTACCTATGAATCGTTCTGTAGTATGGAGATCACTTGCAGTTCCTGAACTCAAGTTTTGGCAACCCCGTCTGTCAGCTCTTCTACCTGAGGTCTTGCCCAGCTTTTTTAGGATGCAAATCATGCTGATGCACACAAGAGCTGCAATCAACTTCCTTAAACAGTGCAGATTTTTTTCCCAGTTGAGGACCTGTTTCTTGATAGTCATACCTATCCTGTTAATGAGTTATAAACCAAACTGACATCAAACCACAACTGGTTACAAAATTTATTTCACTATTTTTATCCTTTCATTTACAATCTAGAGCTTTGTGCTGCACAGCCAGTAAACAACATAAGCACATAGTTAGTAATCACATCCATCAATTCCTACACCAATGGTTTTTCAACTTTCAACTTTCAAGAATTGCTTTGCACACAGGGGTGTAACGACCCAGGGAGTGATGGTGCTGGAGCCCCTAGCACCTCTTGAGTGGGCTGCATGGGAGGCATATTCAGTTAGCCCCCTCCTTCCCTCTCACATCAAACCACTAGTAAAAGAATATCAAATAATCACAAATGGCCAAAGATTCTACTGCATGTCCTATAGTACTTGCCAGTCCTCTTGCCCAAGATCACCTTACAAGCTTCCATAACACTGTGGAGATTCAAACCAGGGGCTCCCAAATCCTAAACGCTACATTATGCAGATTCCAGATTGATAATTCTCTGATCTTGACTTTCACATCTGGATTCTCTCGATCAGGATAAATTTCTTTTTTTTGGTTTGCATCAAACACAAAAACAAAAAAAACCCAATTTGCATCAAATGCCAATGCTTGAAGATTCTCAGATAACTAATATTTTGTTCTTTTAATTTCTAAGTCACCATCATTCCAGAATGAAGAAACAACATATGCAACTATTGTCCTGCCGAAGCAGATGGAACTTGGATGTGACCATTTGGGCCAAGACAATCTTGGGATGCCAGAGTAAAATTTGTAAAAAAAGAAAAGAAAAGAAAAAGGAGCTTTTAAAACTTTCTCCAGAAAAGTCTCTCGTGTGATTGTCTGTTTTAGACTTTTATTTAACTCTTTTATCTATTCCTAAATATGCCAATAGACTTCTTGTGGTTACCTTTCATTTTGCTAGACTCCTCAAAGTGTTTGTCTCACAGTTGCTGCAGTACAGATGAGGTGTAAATTCCTGTATTCCAGATTCAAAATCTCACAGATGTCTGTGGTCCCTCCCACACATGCAGAATAATGCACATTCAATCCACTTTCACAATTGTTTGAAAGTGGATTTTGCTATTCTGCACAGTAAAATCCAGCTTCAAAGTGCATTGAAAGTGGATTGAAAGTGCATTATTCTGCATATGCGAAAAGGGCATTTACTTCAGAAATTTTTTTAAAAAAATCAATCATATATGAAATATCATTAGTTCCAAGATGACTTTCATATACAGTATGGATTGGCTCAGCATTGCATTGCATTGTTCATCAGAGATTCTATCCCCTTTAGGGCTGCCCCTGTCCCGGAGATCATTGGTATGGAGTGTGTCGGCCTGGAGTGGTTGGCCCCGGAGAGGTTGGCCGTCCTCCTGGTGTACCGGTCGCCTAGCGCACCAGGAGGCGGCCTGCCGCAGTTGCTAGAGGCTGACTGGGCATTGCGGTTTCCCAGACTGGTTGTCTTGGGTGACTTCAATGTCCATGTCGACACTGCCTCTTGTACAGTAGCTGCGGACCTGGTGTCATCCATGGCGGCACTAGGCCTCTCCTTGATGAACTCTGGCCCCACTCATGAGGCCGGTCACACTCTGGATTTGGTCTTTGGTTCAGGGGTTGATATGGCCGTATCCTCTATTGACAGAGTGCCATGGTCTGACCATTATGCCCTGAAGGTTCGGGTGGACATGCCCCGGCACTCACCCCCTGTCTAGGCAACGGACTGATTTATGTCCACCCGCGGAGACTTATGGATCCAATTGGTTTCCTGAATGCTCTGCGGGAACGCCTGAACTCTGCCGGCACACTCGATGAGCAGGTGGCAGATTGGAATTCCCGTCTTGCCGGATGCCATCGAAATAGTTGCTCAAGCTGACCTCTGCGTCCATCGTTCTCGGCTGGCCCCTGGTATACCGAGGAGCTACGCCAGATGAAACGAGAACTCAGACGTCTAGAGCGGAAGTGGGAGGAAGTCTCTGCGTGACGGAGGCGGCACGAACATCTTATAGTAGACGTTTATGAAGGCCTATGAGTTGGCTGATGAAGGAGGCGAAGAGAGCTTTCTTCTCCTCCTCTCGCGTCTCTGAGCTCTCGCCGGCACAATTGTTCCGTATGATTCGGTCTTTGACACTCTCTACCTCAGGGGTCTGGCAAATGATCAATTGAAAGCTATTAGCTGTGAGGGGCATTTTATGAGCTTTTTCGCAGATAAAGTCACGTCAGCTCCGCCAGGACGCTTCCCGCCACTTTGACTACAATTAGTGAACTGGAGGCTCCCTTGTCGATCTTCTGGCCTCTTGTTTGGCCCGGGTTTGCTCCTGCTCTCTGAAGCCAGCTGTTGACAGGGCCTCTGGCTGCTGTTATTAGAGCTACCGCCACCTGTCCTCTTCTGGATCCGTTGCCCCTCCTGGCTTGTTAAAGTTTGCTGGGAGGAGCTCACGACCCACCTGTTGAATATTATCAATGGCTCCCCTTGGAGGCAAGGAGTCTTTCCGGTGGAGTTGAAGGGAGGCAGTGGTCCGCCCTACTCTTAAAAAAAGCATCTCATCATTAGATCCGAGAGATCTGGCACCAATTACCGCCCACGTCTCGAATCTTTCTCGTTTCTGGGAAGGTAATTGAGAGAGTGGGTGTTGGAGCAGCTTCAGGGTTTCCTGGAGGACACATTTTCGCTGGCTTTTGCACCCCTTCCAGTCCGGCTTCCGTGCTGGGCATGGGACGGAGACCGCTTCCGGCAAATTAAGCCCGCTGCCACAGATACGCGAAACTCCGTCTGTGCAGCTTGACTCAAAGGCGGATCGGCGCTTGGCTGGTATTATTAGATCTTACACAAGAAGCGTTTGATGTGGTCGATCACGACCTTTTGACCTACCGCATCACTGGCCGCTTCCCGAGTCGCGGGGCACTGTCCTTCTCAGTGGATTGTCTCTGTTTCTCCGGGACCGGAGGTCAGCAAGTGTGGTCGCGGGGATCAGGCCTCCTGAAGGTGCCCGCTTCACTGCGGTGTGCCCCAGGGTGCGCTCCTATCCTCGCTGTTATTTAATATCTATATGCGACCCCTTGCTCCAGTTGGTACGGAGCTTTGGGCTGATCTGTCACCAGTATGCTGATGACACTCAGCTCATTCTGTTGATGGAGGGCGTGCGGTCACTGCAGCCTCTGCAGCATTGCTCTTGGAGGCGGTTGCTGGTTGGTTGCGACAGAGCAGGTTAAAATCTGCCAAACCCATCGAAGAGCGAGGAGATCCTTTCCTGGCTAGGGCGGCCGAGGGGAGGTTGGGGATTTTCAGCCGCCGGTGTAGGGAGGGGGCCTCCCATTGGCACCGGCCCCCTCCGTTCGCAGCCTGGGGGGTCCACCTGGATTCGATCTCTTTCAATGGAGACCCAGGTGGCCCATACAACCCAGGTTATGCGTTTTTCCACCCCTCCGTGCCAGGCCCCACGGCTGGCCCCCTTCCTCTCCCAAAGCGGACTCTGGCCACTGTGATCCACGCATAGCGGGTCACCTCCAAGCTAGACTATTGTAATGGGCTCTACGCTGGCCTGCTGCCCTTTGCGCCTTCGATTCGGGAAGTTAAAGCTGGTCCAGCATGCGGCGGCGCGTTTACATTTCACAGGAGGTGCCTACCGTGACCATATTCAGCCTGGTACTCTCGCCAGCTGCACTGGCTTCCCGAGTGGAATTCCGAATCATCCATACAAGGTATGGGTGTGTTAACCTTTAAGGCCTTGCTGACCTGGGACCCTCGTACCTTCGCGGGACCGCCTTACCCCATATGTCCCTACACGGCCTCTGCGTTCAGCAGAGGCCACCCCAGTTGCTGGTGGTTCCCAGCCCTCAATGACACGGCTGGCTCTCCATTCGGGCCAGGGCTTTTACAGCCCTGGCTCCCCTGCCTGAATATGGAACACTCTTCCTCCAGCTGTCCGGGCCCTGCGGGATCTTGGAGAGTTCCGCAGGGCCTGTAAGACCGAGTTGTTCCACCGGGCTTTTGGGGAGGCCAGCTGTTGAGGGTGAGCGCCCTCTTTGTCTTTCCCTTTTAACATCTTGGGAGCTGTAATTAGATCTACCGCCCCCTCTCTGGGAGTGGTTTTTATTGTTAGTTTTAAATCCTGGACGCCAAGTGGAATCCTGTAGTTTCATGTTTTAAATATGTATATTTATACTGATTATTTATTGTTATTATTGTTTCTGGAACATTATTTTGTTGTTCACCGCCCAGAGCCCTCAGGGGATGGGGCGGTATACAAATGTAATTATAAATAAAAATAAATAAATTAACAAAGAGCACTTTTAGAAACTGCATCTCTGCTTCATCAGTGAGGGGGCATTTCCCCTATATGATTAAACTTGTACTGCTTTACTGTAACCTACACTCTGTATACTTCTTGGTACTGTGCTACTTTCAGCCTTTTTATGTTAGTGAAGATGGGTAATCCGAAAATAATTGTGTCAACCTCTTTCCTGCCAAGAAATCCCATTCTCTACTTTGGCAATTGATGAGTTATGCTACAATAAATCTTTTAATATTTTGGACCAAAAAGCCTTTTTGCTGCATCAGTGTGAAGCTTCCAGTAAAGAACATGTTAGCATGGTAACATTAAGGCCTTTTCCTTTTTAAAATTTAAAGGGCCAGGAGTAATTAAAATGTGAAATTCACTGCCAAAGGAAGTGCTAATGGGCACAGGCATAGATGACTTTAAAAGGTGATTAGACAGATTCATGAAAGAAAGACCTATCAGTGGCTACTAGCCATAGTGACTAAATGAAACCTCCATATTCAGAGGCAGTAAACTGCCAAACACCACTGCCAGGAAGCAACATCAGGGAAGACCTCAGCGACTATGCCCTGATATTCGACCTCCAGAGGAACTAGTTGGCCATTGTGTGAGACAGATGCCAAACTAGATAGGTCAGTGGTCTGATCCAGCAGTGCTTTTCTTAGGTTCTCAAACTCATAGTGCTATTTATACATTTATTATCACCAAGCTGCCAACTCTGTCTGAATGCTCTGCCTCCCCCCTTTTCCACCTGCACCTGTTCCTTCTCCTCCTGCTCCCACAGCTAATAAAGGTCCTTCTTCTGCTTGCATTGTCACTTATCCTCCAGTTCCCACTGGTGCTTCATTCACTGATCCAGTCCACATCACAGTCACTGCTGGAGCTGCTAGGAAGCCTCTTGGACTTGGGTTTCCTCTCACAAGACTTTGAGGGAGGCATTTCCACAACTTGATTTACAGGCCAAATGAACCATGTAGTGGGCTGGATGTGGCCTACGAACCATAGTTTGGACACCCCTGATGTACAGCACCAAGTGCACCAAGCACCATAGTTTAAGAACTACTGGTTGACACTGAATTGTGCTTTCTGAAATAAAGATGTACAAATGCAGGGAGTGGGACATAGCTTGGTGGTAGAGAATCTGCTTTTTATGCAGAATATCCCAGGTCCTATGACTGGCATTTTCAGTTAAGAAGGTAATAGATGATGTAAATGGAAAACACCTCTGTCTGGATCCCAGAGAGGTGCTTCCTGTCAAAGAGCAAAATACTGACCTTGGTAGACCAATACCCTGACTCATGTGAAACTGTATGCAGTTGTTCACAAGAATAGCATGAAAAAGATCAGAAAAGAAAGATTTGTATATATTTCTCATCTTTCTCATTTCGCATCTTTCTTACATGCACAACATATAGACTAAACCATATCTACTTTCTGCGTCAGTTTGCTAAGTGATTTGTACAGTGCTGAGACAATTAGCATCCTTTACACCATGTATCTGGACAATATAAAACTGTGTCTTATACCTTATACCTATCAGTGCAGTAGCATGCTGGTTTTTTATGCCTATCAAGTTCCCTGTATTCACAGCTTGCTTTTCTTTTCTTTTTTTTAAAAAAAAGGTTTTCGGGGGGGGGGGGGGGTTGAATGAAAATTTGACAATGAAGAAAATTATTCAAATTGTTCAAGATTTTCTATTTTGAAATCAGAAGGAGATTGAGACTCGGAAGGGCAGCCATGAAGGATCTAGAAAAGATCCTTAAGCCTAAGAAAATTCTGGGCAAGACCAAGAGGCAGTTGGTGAACAGCCTGGTATTCCCCATTATGATGAATAAATGTGACAGTTGGACAAGAAGAAAACTAATTTGTTTGAAATGTGATGTTGGGTTTTATAGACACCATGGACTGCAAAAACAATGGGCTCTGAATGAAAGGGTTCTTGGTCAAAGCAGGTTCTTGATTACATCAAGCCTGAATTCTCCCTTGAAACTAAAACGACTAAACTGACTTGAAGGGAAGAGCTAAATGTGCTTAGTGAAATGGTGTGTTTAAAAGAAACACCCTGGATTCACCCTGTTATATGGATCGGATTCTGAATGGGGGGGGGGGTGAGGAGGCTTTAAAGAGGAACTACACTAGTTCATATCAGTTCATGTCACATCGGAGAGTCCCTGATTGGTATTTTGTCCCCTCCATCTTCTCTGGTAAAGATGACAGTCAGTGTATTTCTTATGGATCTGTTGATCAATCAGGGCCTTGGAGCTTACAATGGAAGAGCTGGGCTTAAAGCGAAAGAAATCCAGTTTCTGGCTTATGTCCAGCTCTGGCCCACCCTTGCCCTCCTCAGACTCAAAGGCCATGCCAGAAGTGCTCTTGATTCAGATTGCAGGGATCAGTTGTTCAGAGGGGGTGGGATGGCTTCTTTGGAAGATGGTATCTATAGCATTATATGCCACCCAGGTCCCTTCCCTAGAGTTTTTCCACCCTAGAGTTGGCACTCAGGCCCCATACACAAACACTCCCTCCCTCCATTTTTTGGGGAGAATGCTTTTTAGCATACATGCAAATCTACCTAATCAAGAAGGCAGGTGTGGACATAGCTTGAAAAAATACCAATAGTTTATCTTGAACAAAAACTCATTACAGTTCAGGAAACACTTAAAGCATACTTTATAATCTGTATGCTAGTCTGTCAAATACCTTTGCTTTTGCTTATGTTGCTAACTGCTTTGTAAATGATAAAAATCCCATTTCACATTCTTGTATCTAATGGTCTCCAAAGAAACATATCAGAATTGCTCAGCTGCTTCTGCATGTCCAGTTGTCTTGGGTTGGAACTGTTGCAGTGGATGATGGCAAAGGAATACATTTCATACAGACTTTGTCATCACCATTTCCCCAAAAAGGCTTTGATTCAAGCAATACCAACCATGTTTGATGAGCCTATATGCATAATTATGTTCACAGAAACCATCCATATTTTATTAGTGTTGAGGAAAGGCTGAAGGGCTAGCAAGACTGGATCCATCCCCAACTCATTCCTGAGCAAAAAGGCTTATCAAGTGTTTTGTCTTTCAAAGGACTGTTCTTGCATAAGAAATACCATAGAAAAGAAGAGGTGCACCACACAGAAAGCAATTTTAGTGATATTCAGTACTGTAAATATACAGGCCCACATGATACATCATCTTTGTGTGTCACAATCCTTATTTTTGTGTAAATCCTTGAGCCAACCAGATCCTCCCCACAGTGAGAACAGCAACAGAATCTTAGTCAGAAGCTTTCAAATGCACATCAGCAGATAATCCCAGGACCCAGACAGTCTAACTCCCTCACCCAAAGAACAAATATCAATGTAGACTTTTAATAGAACGTTGGCTCTGCTGGGGTCTCCTGCTACTCAGAGCATTTGGTGGCAACTTGGTTGGCACCCATGAATGAACAGCATGTAATAAAGGAAGAGGCCTTGTGGTTATGAGCTAGCTGGGGAGTCAGATGGTAACTCAGAGAAAATTTAATTTATCCTTTAATTTTTATTTAAACAATGGATTTAGGTAATGTTTGGGTGGATGAACAAGGAAAATGGAAGGGAGTGATGTTCTATTTTTGGTTGCTTTCAAATTCAGGATGTAAAACGTCTTCATTTTCTCAAGAAGTAATGGAAGATTGGCACTGAGAACAGAAGCAGAAGCACCACTGCAGTACGGAGCACCCAGACATGAAGAGGAATTGTTTGGCCTAGATTAAAAACAACAACAACATAAACAGTAGTGTCCCCCCCTTTTCTTTCCTAATGGTTTATTTGTGTGAAAAACATCTGCCATACAGAATAACAGGTACAAAAATATTGAAAATAAACATAATTTGTATTAGAAATAGAAAATAAAAAATAGTCTTAGCTTATTTTTTCAAGCCATTCATATTTGATTTTATTGCATATATGAAAATGAAAAGGCCCAGAAGCAGAAAAAGGGCATTATCCTGCCAAGGATTCAGGAATTGTCCAACTGGACACATATTTAATATACATATTTACTTTTCCCATTCCAAAATCAATGACTCTTTTTATGGCTTGCCATTTTGAGGCAAATAATTTTTTCCTAGAAATTCTATTAAAATCTCCACTGCTTTTTCATATATTCTAATAGTATGTCCAGGGCTGAGCTCATCTGAGGAGAACTGGGAGATACTGAGTTGAAAAACAGGTTGTATCTAAAGGACTAAATAATGCACATGTGAGAAATGTTGGTCTTATTGATAGTATTATTGAAAACGTGGGTTGAATTCTACCAGTTTTTCCACTCATTCTCGCCCACATCCACTTTTCATTGCAGACCCCATCCGATATGTTGTTTGTTCACAGAAGTCTCAGGATTTCCAGAACAAACTTTTGGTGGTCAAAGAGCTGCTTCTCCTGCTTTTTCTACCAGTGCAAAAGCTAGAAGTATAGTACTAAATTGAAAGGAAATCTAAAGATGTGGCTTCTTTGATTTGGAGAAAAATATTACCCCTTCAACGACTGGTTTACAGCTTTGGGGTAACAGAAAAAATTCATACAGAGTAAATAACTGCATAAGTATTTCTATAAGGGCCCAGTTAACTTCAATACAATGTCATTATAATAAAATATATTTAACTAGTGTACTCAAAATAAAAATGGTGAGTGAAAAACATAAGTCTAGAAACAAGATCCTGACATATACTGTGTTATTATTGCATGTAAAATTGATGAATACATATAATGATCAGCAAAATCATAAGCATTTGTCCTCTATGGTCTTCTTCAGTGGTGAATAGCATAACATTTCAAAACACACATTCAACTCTTGATGTATAAATCCACACCAGCAGTTGCTTTCTGAAAATTCAGTGAACAAAAAAAAATAAAGGTGGTAGTGGGGGGTTAGTTATAATAATGGTTTCTTGGTCAGTAGTGTACACTAATATATTTTAATAATATTGTATTGTAGTTAGCTGGACTGTTATAGAAATACCAATATAGTTGAGTTTCAGTTTTTGTTCTCCCCTTCCATTTGCATCCATGAATATTTGGACATCCATTTCCTATACAGAACCAGGAAGCACAGGGGAATCCTTGTGGGGATTATTTGCAGAAAATCTTAGGGGAGAAAAACCTGCCTTATGGCCAACTAATGACTCCTGAACATAAATGAATTCTTTATATGTTCCTATTTCACAAGTGTCTTGTGATTTAGTCAAGTTTGAAATTAATAACCTTTCAAGTGGGGGATTCAAAAAGCTTTGATTTCATGTCACCATGACTCACCTGTCTTTTCTGAGAAATAGAAGAAGGCACCCAGAATCAGAATGGCAAAAAGAACAACTGGAAGAATCCATTTAAGGCCTGTGAAATGAAGATTAATCAGAATTAGATCAAGAAAGATGCAAAGATGCCTGCTTGGTTCCTGTCATAGAAGCAGGAAGTCAGCAGTAAAGCAAAGTCTTTATTGGCATAAATAGAACAACAGCAACAAAACACAGCAAACAATAAGGTTTTAAAAGCAAAAAGATAACCTCAGATCAATACATATTGTTACTGACTCTGAATTATTTCCATAACAAAGCTTGCAACCTCTTCACAAAAAAACAGAATCAGAGTTATTCAGCAGGAGAAATAATCTAATCAAATCTGTTCACTCAGATTGGAAGAGAGGATGTAAATTGACATATTTAGATCTAATTTTGGCAAATCTAGTGCAATGTAACAGCACGTGAACCAATGTTTCAACTACGTTGGAATTACAGCTACATGACCGTTTAGATTTTTCTAGGTTATTAAACCTGCCATTTAGCAGGGCAGATGACATGACATTAAATCTAGCAATTGTGAAAGGTCTCCTTGAGCAGGGGCTAGTTAGAAAATATAAGTAATGGGCCATGCGACCCTGCTCAAATGAAATTAAAAATTGTGTAGGAGAGCAAGTTCGTTTAGCTGCTAGATATAATTCTGCAAATTCCCAATCTAAGAACCTGCCTTTGAGTAGTTTGTGTGCTTCTGAACAGGAAAGAGAGTAGAGTGATTCAAGAGACAATCCAATACATACAATTTTATTTTCAATCAGAGAAAACCAGGGGTTAACCTGTGTGTCTGGAAATATTAAGGAAACAAGGGAATGTTCAGATGGAAGATAATGAAGACACAGCCAAAATCTAAAGGCTCTAAGCCAGCGGTTCCCAACTAGGGTTCCGTGATACCCTGGGGTGCCATGAGCATGTCCCAGGGGTACCGTGGCAACACTACCGGCCCCCCTCACTTTTGTGGTGTCTCCCACCAGCACCAGCAAGGACATGGAACTGGCCCAGGAAACAGGGTCTGCTGCAAGGTCAGCAGCCAATTCCCGCAAAAAAAAACCCAGTGCTTCCCTTCATCCTGGGAGGGGAAGGTGGGGGGTGGCAAACAGGGGCACTGGGAGGGGAAGGTGGGGGGATGGCAGGGGTACCATGAGATATGAAGAGTGAGGTCAAGGGTACTGTGATGTCAAAAAGGTTGGGAAACACTGCTTTAAGCCAGGCTTTGAGTTCCAAGGAATTTTGCCCAAGTTCCAAAGATATGGCTGCATAGGGGACACAGTTTGGTAATCCCATAATTTTATGGAAAAATATGGATTGGAGAGAATTGAATGAATGGTTAACAGCCTGTATCCAGATTGGAATCCCATAGAATAATTGGGATTCAATCTTCGTATTAAAAATCTTTAATGCGGCAGGTATAAAAGTGTGCCCTCTGCTATAGAAAAAGCAGAGGATTCCAGAAATGCTAGATGAAGACTGGGTAAGTATTGCCTTTTTATGAGGGATCCATGAAAGATTGTGTGAAAAAAAGGCCAAGGTATTTAAACTGATTGACCTGTTCAAGAAAAACTTTGTTTATTTTCCAATCATATTTCTTCAAAGATCTAGCAAAAACCATTATCTTGGGGTGCTGTGTGGTTTCCGGGCTGTATGGCCGTGTTCTAGCAGTATTCTCTCCTGACGTTTCGCCTGCATCTGTGGCTGGCATCTTCAGAGATCCTCTGAAGATGCCAGCCACAGATGCAGGTGAAACGTCAGGAGAGAGTGCTGCTAGAACACGGCCATACAGCCCGGAAACCACACAGCACCCCAGTGATTCTGGCCGTGAAAGCCTTCGACAACCATTATCTTGGTTTTCTCATAATTTATTGTCAGTCTATTGGAATCACAATACTCTGCAAAGCACTTCATAAGCCGCCTCAATCCAACTCTGGACCAAGAAGGCTTCAAGGCGGAATCATCTCTGCGCTAAAGGCGAATTGATATATGATATGACGGGGACAAACAGAGCATGAAAATTAGAACCTACCAGGGTTGAAGGGAGATCACTCAAATAAAGGTTAAAGAGAGTAGGGGCCAGCACACAGCCCTTTTTAACCCTTTTAGTGGAATAAATGGGGTCAGTAAGAAGACCTTCCTGAGAACATTTAATACGGTAGCTGGTACCTGTGTGCAATTGCCTCATAAGGAAGAGAAGTCTATCATCGATTCCAAGAACAGCAAGCTTGACCCAGAGGAGTGATCTAGGGACAGTATCAAAAGCTGCCTTCAAATCGATAAAGTCAGCATAAAGTCTGCTTTATGGCCTGCAGGAATATTTGGTGTCTAATTGTGCCAAGACTATCGCATGGTCAAGTCTCAACTTCCCTTTGGTAAATCCAATTTGTTCAATCCCAATTGTTCGTGTTTGTAAGGCCCAATTCTGAAGTTTCCATAGAAGAAGCATGGCATAAACCTTCCTGATTACTGAGAGCAGGCTGACAGGACGAAAATTGGAAGGATCTGAACTGACCCCCTTTTTATAGATGGGCACCACTACTGCAGTCAGCCAGAGTTTAGGGTTTACACTAGAGTTAATTTAATCACCCCTGCATCACCGGATGGTGGGTGTTAGTGCGCAAATGAAGGCGGAAGTAACTGTGTGAGGGCTTTCGCGGTTGTTGGGTGGAAGTGGGCTCCTGCTGAGCAAGGGAGTCGGCGTGTTCTGGGAAGCGGCGAGGTAGTAATCTTATAAGCAAGAGGGAAACCATATAACATTGGCATAATCATACATATATGTTTCTTGTGAACCTTATGGAGGTTTTTGAGCCACACAAGTCTCCACGTCCAGGCATGGAGCCAGTGTAGCCAGGCAACCTGACTCAGGAAAATATTTTGTTTATTTTCCTGGCAGTAACAGTATGGCCTGCTAAGGTCTCCTGAACATAAATTAATTCCTCATATTTTCCTGCTTTACAAGTATCTGGTGATTTAGCAAACATCGAACCTTAAACCTTTCAACTGGTAAGTTAATTAGGCTTTGTTTTCATGTCACCATGACTCACCATTCTTTACCGAGAAACAGACCAAGGCAGCCAGAATCAGAACAGCACCAGGCACAGCTGGAAGAATCCATTTAAAGACTGAAATGAGAATTAATCAAAAAAATTTAAGAAAGCTCCAAAGGTTTCCTTTTCAATCCTGTCATAGACCCAGGAGGAAGCCAGCAAATGTGTAAGCTGGGCTAAATGAATCCATTTTAGCAAGTCATTCATTTATTTTATTCCATTTTATCCTTTCTTTGAAATGTATGGCCTCTTCATTGAAATTTTGTTTTCTAATTTTTGTGACAATCACTTAAAAGTTTCTGTCAAATAAGTTTGGCTTATTTTAAAATTTTAAAATTCACATGTTATGTGAACCGTAGGGTTGCTAGGTATCCCATGGAAACTGGCAAGAAATGGGGTGGGGTGATCTAATTTAACAACCGGTTCCGTTTGAGGGAGGCGGCAGCAGTCAGCAGCAAGCCATGGGCCTGCCAGCTCCTGCTGCCCACCCTCCGCTCAACCACCAGGGGTGGTGGCCCTGCTCTGGCTTGGGAGGAGAGCTGAGCTGCAGCCCTCTGGTTCACTCCCCAGCACTTCCCAGTTTGGCAAGTTTCCTCCCCACTCTGGGATTGTGCTGGAGGAGGATAAGAGAGCCTGAGATAATCAAGGAAGACAAGTTTAAATGCTGAAAAGTTCCTTCCCATCGCAAAGAATAAAGAAAAGCACAAGGGGTGGGGAGGAAAGGGGGAGAAAAGAAGAGGAATTGTAAAACTGACTTTGGAACTGCAGGAAAAGAAGGCAGCTGGATAAAGTTATCAAAATGGTGGTGGGGGGGGAGAATTGTGCATTTGAACCAAGAGCAGAGAGTCTGGCTGCCCCCCCCCCCCCCAGGACAGGAAATGATCTCTGGCCCACAAGTCATTCAGTGGACCTGGTGGGAATAGGCATTGTTTTGCCCCTGCCATGAGTCAATAAAGATGCTTCCTTCATAAGCCTGCAGAGAAAAGGAGGTGCTACAAGGGGCAGGCCAGATGTAGTAACTGACAGTTTCTGATGGGGAAGAAGGTGAATGGCTCTGCGTTTTGCTGATTGGCATGGATGCATGGCAGGGGGTGGCCCTGAAATCGGACATGGACCCAGTTGTCCTGTAGAGATGCCTAAGGGAAAATCTCAATCCATTTGCAGTCAGAGGGAGGCTGTGGGGAGAAGAGAGGTCCATCTGGAAGTGAGCAAAAGGAGCGGGTGTCTCAGCCCCGCAGTCTCTGCTGAATCAGGGCCTCCCTCCTGCTGCGATTTGAGCCGAAGCAAGATCCTGCAGTAGTTTGGGGATGCTGTCTGGATAGTGCAGAGTGACTGGCTTCTTTAATCTTCCCTTCCCTCTCTGTCCCAGTTGGAATTCATTCATTCACAGGCTGGTGCTGGTGCAGAGATAGTGTAAAAGAGAGTAGAAGGGTGGGAGCCCAGGGCGGGGAGGAGAACTGAGCTGGAGCCCTCTCCTCCACACACATAACATAGCACTGCCCAGCTCAGCTCTCTTCCCTGCCCTGGGCTCCGAGGCACTAAAAGCCCTGTCGGTCCCTCTCCCAGTGGAGGGGGAGCGAGGGGGCTTTTAACAACCGGTTCACCTGAACCAGGCCGAACCGGCAGAATCCCACCACTGGGATTCAAATTTGTACACTATTTGAAAATGCTGCTTATTAGCAGTAAATATTATATAGAATTACACAATATTTTAAAACAGCATTATGACTGTTCTCTGCTTGTAATGAAAGTATACAACAAACTGCATTGAGCATCTGATTTCTACCATACATATAGAATATTTTATATATAGTAATGACATTTCCTCAGTCAGTTATAGATAACAATTACCTAGATAGGGAAGAAGCAATAGTAAAACAGGACGTATATTAGGTGATCTTATAAACTTTGCATTCATTATTTAAACTGGAGTATATATGAAATGGTCCCTTTAAAATTGAATGCTTTGACTCACCACTAGATTTGGGATGATTACCTGGATTGGGAATAAATATGGAGAGTTATTATTATTATTATTATTATTATTATTATTATTATTATTATTATTATTATTATTATTATTATTATTATTATTATTATTATTATTTATTTGATTTAATATACCGCCCAATCCCCGAAGTTATCAGAAGAGACTTGTTCACCAGTGAAACAAGAATATCAAAGAGATAAGCACTGCAGAAGTGTTTCATGTGAAACAACAAAATTGGTGAAAGAACTCCACCCAGCACAGTTTTCACATGAGAAAATAGCTGGGAAGGGGCTGAGCCCCTTCCTCTCCCCATGACACCATTGCAGGTCCATTTGGACCTTTGTTTTTTGTTAGAATGAGTCCTCTGAAGCTGCTATGTGGCTGCTGGGAACATCACAGCATGGATCACCATGACCAAATCTCCCTTTCACAGAACATTCAGAGCTGGCATACCAGCCCAGATGACAAAAGGCATACACATCAAAGAGGAGACCTGAACCTCCAAGCATAGGTGGCACTCCCAAGACACAAACCTGCTCCTTCAGTAGGAGATCAACCCCCTCTAAGACAAGCTGACCGCCATGGGCTGCCCCCTGGGGAGCAAAGAGTCCTCAGGGGTTGAGCAGAATACGGTAATCTTAGACCAGGTTGGTAACCAACAAGTACTGAGCTCACAGAAGCCTCACAGGTTCTGTAAGATGAAAAACAGGCTAGCCAGGATTTATGTTGGTTATATAGAAGTATTAGCAGAGTAGAACAGAAGAGAAAAATTCTCAGTTGCTTTTTATAAATGAGTTTAATAACTATAAGGGAGGGTTATATGGAAATTAAATAAGAAATCCTTTCTTTCCAGTTACACATCTACATTACTGTATGTTTGGTTACACCTTGCTATGTATCTGCTGTGTTACATGATGTTGTCTACCTCATCTCTTCTCTCTGATGTCGTGTCTGCTTGAACAAACAGAGTTAAATTTATGACTTCAGATGTACGTGCTCACTAACATGTAAGCAATGGCTATCTGACTGACCAATAGCTAATCAATAGATCAGATCATAAACAGTGACTTCAGCAACTTGTTTACATACAAACAGTTAACCCTTTTATAACTGAGTTGTGACAGACACAATCCCAACAATTCAGAGTCCAAAATGCACCCAGCCCTGCCCCAGCTGAAGAGTCTCAGGTACATATGTCACCTGTGCCATGCATCAGCAGAGGCCACAATGCAGATAGCTATTGCAGGTTAAAAGGAAAAGTATGTGCTTGTTGGCTCAGAGAAAGCACCTCCTGCGGGAGGAAGAATCAGTGATGTGATTTGGCAAGTGTCAGTCACAAAGTCCAGTAATGAAGGAGTTAATGTTGTGCATGCTAATTAGTTAGTGAGGTCAGAAGTCTGTGACCATGTAATTGACCCCTATTGGTCAATAGGACCCGGCATGAGACACATGCGAATCCGCACATAGGATATAGGTATATATTCTTTGTTCTCTCTCTGCACATGCTCTCTAGCAGATTATTAGCCATGTGATAGCCAAGGTAAAAACTGGCTAATGGAGCTAGCCAGTTAGAAAGATACTTTCATGTTTTGTACTCCAAGTTCACCCTTCCCTTTCTCCTCAACCTCCAGTTGCATTCCTAAATTCATGCCAATAAAGGGTTGAATTGATTGTTCACCCTTCCCTTCTTTTATACCTAGTAAACTCTATTTTCAGTAAGCAACTGTCTCTGCCTCTTTATTGCGCAAACTCTGCATATGTGAGAAGTGTGATATAATTATCACAACTAAGATTCACAACAATCAGACTCCTCACAGGATGAAAGCTAGTATTTTGGGAGGCCCTATGTTAAGGAGGATTTTTATTTTATTTTATTTTTTATTTATTATTAGTTTTATATACCGCCCTCCCCCTGAGGGCTCAGGGCGGTTTATAACAAGATTAAAACATACAGTAAAACATAATTTAAATATTAATTACATAAAAAAACAGAACCCATTTTAAGATGTGGATGGCGTCTGGCTACCCCCCTCCCCCCCTTTGTGCCCACGGGAGGCCAGATGACATGGTAGATGTTTTTAACCAGCCTGGCCAAACACCTGGTGGAACAGGTCCATCTTGCAGGCCCTGCAGAAACTCTGTAAGTCCCGCAGGGCCCTGATCTCCCTAGGGAGCCTGTTCCACCAGGTAGGGGCCAGGGCTGAAAAGGCCCTGCCCCTCGTCGAGGCCAGCCTGATCATTTTTGGGCCAGGGATCACGAGTGCACTGGCCTGGATGCAACAAAGTATCTGTTTAAAAGTTTGAAAGTAAAAAAATACATTTTGGCATAAATGCTCCTGTTCAGTAATGCACAAAATAATGGGTTTTACAATGGCAGTGAATAAAAATGAATGATAATTCTCAAATTAATTGAGGACTACAGTCTAATGCAGATGCATACAAATTTTCTCAACAGCTGCACCTCAACTGACCAAACTAGCTTCTTTCTGTGGAACAGAGTATAGCATGCTTGATCCTTTTTTACACAATGCACTTCCACCATCTTACCTAGTAGTACTGTCAGAATATGTATGTAATTTTTCTGGAATGTATGAAGAACAACACGCAGATGAAATGAATTTCACAATTCCCTATCTTATTTACAAGGAATTCTGAGCAATGGAGTCGTCTGGAGATTGTGTCATACTTTAAAAGAACAACCATCCTGTTAATACCGGGTTTTTTTTAAAAAAAATCAGTTACCAATAAGGAGATATTTTGTGCATATTTGGTATCATACTTTAAAGGAATACCCACACTATTAATCATGGATATATCTGCCAGAGGGACATGGAAGTGTCAATTGACCTTGAACACCACCCATTAGTTCACATGGGGGCACAAAATTGCACCCCCCATGTGACCTGAAGGAGCAGCCAGGCCAGGCGCCTGCTGCCCTGGAGGAGAAGCAGCTGGGCCAGGCTCTGTCCAACTGTGGGTCTGTGGCAGGCTCCCGGCCCAGCTTCTGCTGGCCCAGCTGCTCCTCCTCCAGGGCAGCAGCCAGGTGAGGAGCCTGCCATGGGCTTGCAGCCAGGCCAGGATCTTGCCGTGGGCCCATAGCTAAATCGGGAGCCTGTCGAGGGGTGCCCCCTGGCCCGGGGCAGCAGGCTTCTGGCCCAGCTTCTCCTTCTCTGGAGCAACCGGGCCAGGAGCCTGTCGTGGGCCCACCAGGAACCCCTTGGCCCATCACCACCAGACTGCTTGAGACTGTCACCGCCCTCCTCTGCCAGCTGAGGTAAGTGGGGTGTGTGGAGGCACAGGGGGTGCAGGGGTGCAGGGTGTAGATGGACTCAGGAGCAGGTGTTGCCAGGTGTGCCATTTTTCTCTCAGTACGCCTCTGCTGTTAATATTGTTCTTTTTAACTTTAGATGTGTCACTCTAACTTTAGATGGCAAATAAACACAATGCAGTTATTGCAGAAGGAAGAAAATCCAGTTTGAGCCAAACTGATTTATATACCACTATTCTGACAATCTACATATTCAGCTGCATGAGATACCTCCATAAAGAAAGTCACTTTTCTATCTTTGAAGAAATAAACATCAGCCTATAGACAAATATACCTATTATGAAGTATTAGCACTGGATGATTCTTTTCTACACAATGCCCTTTCACCATCTTACCTGATACGACAGTCAACTTGCCAAGAGCGCTGATAGCAGATGTATTATCGTCTTTGTATTTATACCTGCAGGAATATTGGCCAGCACTCTGCTTAGAGATCTGGAATACCCATGTGTATGCTATATCATGGGGCAATGGTGTGAAGACTGAAAGGTATTTTCCGTCTTTACAGAAAAAAATTGTGGTCGCAGAAAAGTTTGAGGGAGGCATGCATCGCACTGCAACTGTGTCTCCCTCTTGGGCTTCAGATACGTTCAGGTATATTTGAGGTGCAGCAAGTTCACCTGAGATGAGAAAGGAAAGACATGTAAAACCAAGCAGGAAGGAACATTAACTCTATTTAATAAAATTAAAAACTTGCCAAGATCCAATGTATGAAAATTCTAACTCCAAATCAAAACTTTGCCTTTAGACTGAAATCTGGATATGCAATGTTTTTTTAAAAAAAAAAAAATCACATGGACAATGAGCAGTTTGTAGGAATTGACAATTCCAGAGCCTTTTTTTTTTTGGCCATTCATTAATTTGTGCTCATAGATCAATTGGCTATGAGCAGAAAAATAGAAAAGAAAAATAGAAAAGAAAAATAGAAATAGAAAAATAGAAAAGAAAGCACATATCTATAAATAGGATATTTATATTATGTGCCATATTGCACTGTCCAACTCACCTGGATCATTGCAGTCTGTTAAATATGTGCCATGGACACCTCTGCCCAAACTCCTGTGAGTTGCAAACAGAGAACCTGTAGAAAAGCAAGACCTGCTGAGGAGGAGGCAGCATGGCTTTTGCAGAGGCAAATCCTGCCTTACAAACTTACTAGAGTTATTTGAGGATGTAAACAGGCATGTGGATAAGGGGGAACCAGTGGACATTGTCTACTTGGATTTCCAAAAGGCTTTTGACAAAGTTCCTCACCAGAGACTATTGAGAAGCTCAAGCAAATAAGGGGCTGAGGGGAAGTCCTCCTGTGGATTAAAAACTGGGTTTAGAAACAGGAAGCAAAGAGTGGGTGTGAATGGGAAATTACCACCGTGGAGAGATCAGCAGGAGTAGTGTCTGGGATCAGTTTTGGGACAGGTAGCTCTTCAACCTATTCATATTGACTTGGCCAGGTAGAGGTGGGCAACATGGTGGCCAAGTTTTGGAGATGATACCAAATGATGTAGTGTGGTGAGAACAGAGAACAGGGTTGCGAAGAGCTCCCAGGCGGACCTTGTCAAGATGGGTGAGTAGGCTAAGAAATGCCAAATGGGACTCTAATGCAGCAAAATGTAAAGTGATGTACTTAGGGGCAGAAAATCCAAACTTCACATACACTTTTTTTTTTTTTTTTTTTTTTTTTTTTTTGCAACAGGGGTCAGGTGCTATCAGAGTCACAGATCAGGAAAGGGATTTGGACATCTTAGTTCCATGGGAATGTCAACTCAATGCATGGCAGCTGTGAAAAAGGCAAACTCTATGCTGGGGATAATTAGGAAAGGAATTGAGAATAAAACTGCAAAGATTGTCATGCCCTTATTTAAAGCAGAGGTGCGACCGCACTTGGAGTACTGTGTTCAGCTATGGTCGCTACATCTCAAAAAGGATATTGAAGAGATAGAAAAAGTGCAGAGAAGGGCAATGAGGATGATTGAAGGATTGGAGCACCTTCCTTATGAGGAGAGGCTGAAGTGTTCGGGACTCCTTAGTTTGGAGAGGAGACGTCTGAGGGGGGATATGATTGAAGTCTATACAATTATGCATGAGATAGAAAATGTTAACAGAGATAATTTTTCTCTCTTTCTCGCAATACTAACGCCTGGGGGCATACACTGAAAATGCTGGGGGAGAATTCTGGGACTAACTAAAGGGAAACATTTCTCTCACACAACACGTGGAGTTGGTGTTTGGGCCATGCTGCCACAGGTGGAGGTGGTGGATGGCCACTTCAACCTGGATAGCTTTAAAAGGGGCTTGGACAGATTTATGGAGGAGAAGTCGATCTATGACTACCAATCTTGATCGTCCTTCATCTGAGATTGCAAATGCCTTAGCAGACCAGGTACTCAGGAGCAGGAGCAGCAGAAGGCCATTGCTTTCACATCCTGCATGTGAGCTCCCAAAGGCACCTGGTGGGCTAATTGCAGTAGAAGAGTGCTGGGACTAGAATGGACTCTATCTGAATCCAGCAGAAGCTCTTCTTTATGTTCTATGGCATATTCTTTAAAGGCCTGTAAATTACATTGCACATTGCATGTCCTTTAGTAAATGCTTTAAAATAAATGCAAACCCGGTCATCCCAAAAGGCTTTCCATAACTCCTTTAATGTAGATTCTCATTCCTGAATCCTTTTGAGATAATCTAAAATGGGAATGTTAATTCTTTCTGATAGCCCCCAACTGTACATCAGACAGTGCAGTCCTAAACAAGTAATTTCAGAAGCTGATCCCACCAAGAGTAAGAGTAAGGGTTGGATACAGCCAGCTTTTTCACTCCATCTCATACAGCTCTGTTTCCTGCTATTGCCTGAATTCCATGTGGTTTTTGTTCCATCAAGGCTCATGAGCAGGGGTGGAGCTCTCTCTGGGGCATGTGGGGTCAAAACCTGTAGCAAACCTAGAAGGTCTCTGTACGCTGCATTCTTGGACATAAAGGGGGGCTTTTATTTTGTCCCAAGAGATAAGCTATGGGCCAAGCTTGCCAAAATGGGTGTTGAGGATAGACTGCTTCTGCTCATCAAGACATTACATCATGACACCGATTGTCAAGTTAAATGTAATCAGGAGGGACTGCTCTCACCTAAAATATCTATCACCAGGGGAGTAAAACAATGCTGTGTCCTTGCACCAGTGCTCTTTAATCTCTACTTAAATGATTTACCACCTGTACTTAAATCAGTCAATTCACACTGCCCAAATCTAGCTGGTCACCAAATTCCTTTACTATTATATGCTGATGATGCTGTCCTTCTAACGCATACCCAAATTGGCTTGAAGCGACTGTTAGTGGCCTGCAACGAATATTGCTCTAACAACAGCCTGACACTAAATTTCCAAAAATCCAAGATTGTAGTGTTCACAAAAGCTTGGAAGCCCTCTCAGTGGCTGTCAGGAGGCCACCAGCTGGATCAGGTAAAATGTTTCAAATATCTGGGCCTGCACCTCCACTATAGAAGGGGTTGGGCTAGACACAGAGACCACGCAATTACAAACTGTATGGCCAGTGTCTCAGCTATCATGTGCTTCTTTTATAATAAGGGCAAACAATATGTACCAGCGGTGCTTAAAGTTTTTAATACTAGGGTATCCCAGCAGCTTTTATATGGGGTTTCGCTCTGGATAGGCTCCCGGTCCTATTCTGTCGAGCAGGTACAAAATGTCATTTCCTGTATAATCTCCTGGGCATGCCTCATTGTGTCTTACACTGCTTTGTGTCTTGAGACTGGAGTGCACCTCTTGGAGTCAAAAGCCTGGTTTGCCATGTTCAAGTTTTGGTCACACCTCTGCTTTAACTGTGAAGCCACTTCTCCGACACATAAATCTGTACAGCTTCTTCATCATTCTGAATGTTGGCCCCATATTGAATCCAAAATCCTCAAGCTAGGCTACTCATTGGATTCCTTGGCCATGCTTTCATCTAAAGAGATATTTCAATCCCTGAAAAGGAGGCTGCTAGACCAGGAACATCAATTTCTAATCGAAAAATCCACTCGGTCTTGCTCACCTCTTGCCCTTAGTATCCCCTGCATGGGAAGCAGGGGGGCTAAATACCTCTATCAAATAATTTTGCCTAGGCTACACAGAGCAATGATGCTGGCCCACTGTAATGCTTTCCCATTAGCAGCAGTAACAGGGAGATTCGTTAAAATTTCTTACCACCAAAGGATAAGTGCGTGCAGTGGCAGCAGTGGTGTAGTGGCTAAGAGCAGGTGCACTCTGATCTGGAGGAACCGGGTTTGATTCCCAGCTTTGCCACTTGAGTTGTGGAGGTTTATCTGGGGAATTCAGATTGGCCTGTGCACTCCCACACATGCCAGCTGGGTGACCTTGGGCTAGTCACAGCTTTTCGGAGCTCTCTCAGCCCCACCCACCTCACAGGGTGTTTGTTGTGAGGGGGGAAGGGCAAGGAAACTGTAAGCCCCTTTGAGTCTCCTATAGGAGAGAAAGGGGGGATATAAATCCAAAAAACTCTTCAATGTGGAGTGTGTAGATTCTATAGTACATATCTTATTCTACTGCCCCTTTTATACTGCACCTAGAATAAAATTGCTACTACTGTTAGCCAAAAGAGAACATGCCTCTAACTCACAGAAGATTGCCTTTTTATTGGACCGTACTAGCAGTAATATAACTGATTCAGTAGCCAATTTTTTTAACTCATTTATAACTCAGCATTCCAAGAGAAAACTTGATTAATATCTTCTCTCCCCCCCCTTCCCTTCATCCCCCCCCTTCTTTCTTCTCCTCCGTTTGGCCTGAATGAATTTTTCTTTATGTTGTCGTATTGTTATGCCAATAAAGGCTATTGATGTTGATGATGTCCTCATGCACATGCCAGCCAGTCATTTGGGGGGATGCCAGGAGCCAGCTGGATTCTTGCGGCCGGCCTCTCCTGCAGCGTGGTGCTCAGCAGGCCCAAAGCCCATGATTGTGGCCCCAGTCTCCCTGCCTTGGCCTCCGGGGGCAGCAGGCTCCCTGTCCAGCCAGGGGCAAAGCACCAACGGGGACATCCGACTTGTCTCAGGCGCGCCCCTGCCAGGTCACGTGGGGGGTGCAAAAATGGGCATGGAAACCCCTCCCCCCAGGCTCACTAATAAAAGAATTAAAGAATAATAAGTGTCCAGGTCTGGATGGATTTACAGCAGAGTATTATAAGGAAATGGCAGAAGTGCTAATACCTGAATTACAAAGACTATATAATAATATGTTATAAGAACAAAACCAGGATTATAAAATATTTACTAAAATACTATCAAACAGAATAAAGAAGATATTGCCCAAGATAATTGGTCAAGATCAATATGGGAATAAAAATGCAATTTATACCCATATGTGGTTGGAATGTCCAGAGGTAAAACACTTGTGGGAAAATGTTATAATGTATACGGAAAAATATGTGAAAGTAAAAATAAAGATAAACATAGATCTATTATTTATAGGTATAATGGAATATACAATAATAGAACAAAGAAAGAGAATGTTATTTAAACTTATGATCAGAGCGGTCCATGCATTAATAGCATTGGGGTGGAAAGATAAAAGAATCTGGACAAAACAGAAATGGCTGGAATATATATGGGAACAAATACAATTAGAAATCTTTGACATAATGTCAAGAAATCAAATATGGCAAAAAAAACAAAAGGATATGACATGGATCTGGACTGAATTCAAAGACTGGTTAAACAAAATTGGAATCATACAAGAAAACTGGAAAAGAAGGCTAGAAAGAATGGACCTACTGCTGCATATTTAAAGAAGAGAAGAAGAAGAAGAAGAAGAAGAAGAAGAAGAAGAAGAAGAAGAAGAAGAAGAAGAAGAAGAAGAAGAAGAAGAAGAAGAAGAAGAAGAAGAAGAAGAAGAAGAAGAAGAAGAAGAAGAAGAAGAAGAAGAAGAAGGGGGAGTGGGAGTGGGAGAAAAAGGGGGTAAAAGGATATGGAGGATAAAACATAAAAATGTATAGTATAAGTCTGTAATAATCCAAAATATTAATAAACATATTTTTAAAAAAGGATTTCAGCTCGAGGAGGCTACAGCTTCAGATATTTCAATATTAGGGTCAGTAATTCTTGTAAGAGCTAAGTCAGGGTCACCTGCAATTGAATTAGAATAGCAAATTAACAATGGTTGAATGACTTCCTTTCCTCAATGCAGTAGGATGTGTGACACAGAGTCTACTTCCCCTGAATTGCAAACACATACCCTCCTGTGCCATGGGATTTTTTTTTTGAAATGTTTCTGCTAAATTGACAGGTGGAAAAGCATCAAAACGGGCCCTAGAAAAGGCCCAGTGGCATTTTGTGGATGTAATATTAGATAAAAAGGGGGTGGCCAAAAATTCCCGACCAGGAAAACTCTACAAGGAAATTAAGAGGAGTGTGCTTTCCCAAGCCTTCCCAAGGCACAGGCAACCTCCACAAAATCTCATTGCTGTTGTGCTGTTACCCCAAACTCACCAAGAAACCACAACAGATCCATCTGGGTTCAGCAGTTAGTCAGCCAATCTGATTCTGCTGGAGAAGCAGCCAGACCTTTCTTCCTTGATACACTTCATGTTAATGGCAGAACAGCCGGAAATAATCAGGTCTTTTGAGACAGGCAAGACTCAGTCTCTCCCTCCACACATGATTGGTCTCTCTGTGTCTCTAGCTTGCTCTCTCACAGGCACTCACAGGCATGCATTACTATAGCTGTTTTACGAGGAAAATACAAACCATTACATTTTTTTCCCGGGGGAGGGCAGTCTATAAACCCTATTATTATTATTATTATTATTATTATTATTATTATTATTATTATTATTATTATTATTATTATTATTATTATTATTATTATTATTATTATTATTATTATTATTATTAATAATAATAATAATAATAATAATAATAATAATAATAATAATAATAATAATAATAATAATAATAATAAATCTGAGAGATTGTCACATTTGTTTATAAGAGGCAGTTTCATGCTCAAAGAACCTTTCCCTTCTCTTCCCCTCCTTGATCCTTCTTGTAGACTTTGTTCACTAAGTTCACAGAAAATTTGGACGTGAGTTTTAGCAAGGTGCTCTTTGAAAGTGTTTCTCATAGTGGACTGGTCCTTCATGCTAACCTGACAAGCATTTTAACTTTATTATAGCAGCAAGATGGCTTATTGTTAGACTGTACATCTTTAACCCTCTTGTAGCTAGTGTGAACTGCCTCAAATGCTTTTCCCAAGTTATTTCCAACCTATGTTCTTCAGGTATCATTCCCATTTCTTGGTGCACATGCAGGTGTGAGAACCTTGAAGTTCATCCTATGGGAATCTGGGATCAAGGGATTTCCTGGGAATCAGACAGGAAGCTCCTGGAAGCTGAACTGGGTCACCAGGCTGTCAATTGCTAGTTCTATTTTAAGCGGACAGTTATGTGAGCAGATAATATGATTGATAAAAGACTGGAGTCAGTGACAGTTCTCAATTGCTTCAACAAATAATTGTAAGGTAAGTCCCCAAATTTGTTCATTATACAAAGAGCATAACAAGATTTCCTGATTGACAGTTTAATGGAAATATGGAATAATAGCCACAGAAAATGATGCAATTATCCAAGAGTTTGTATATTTTAATGGCTTATGCAGTTCACAAACACCTTCTGTAAAAAAATATACACATTTCAAACTTCAATAAAATTTCCTCAAATTTTAAATATGATGTGTGCTAGCAGAATATCGTGGCCAGTCCTCCGTCCTTGTCGGAGAGTGACAATGAAAGCATCCTCCCACACCCTCATCACAACTGTTTATGCTATTAAAATCTTGACAATAAATGGTCCCCCTGGTGAGCACCATCTCAATTTATTTATTTATTTATTTATTTATTTGAGCAGCAGTGGCGTAGGAGGTTAAGAGCTCGTGTATCTAATCTGGAGGAACCGGGTTTGATTCCCAGCTCTGCCGCCTGAGCTGTGGAGGCTTATCTGGGGAATTCAGATTAGCCTGTGCACTCCCACACATGCCAGCTGGGTGACCTTGGGCTAGTCACAGTTCTCGGAGCTCTCTCAGCCCCACCTACCTCACAGGGTGTTTGTTGTGAGGGGGGAAGGGCAAGGAGATTGTAAGCCCCTTTGAGTCTCCTACAGGAGAGAAAGGGGGGATATAAATCCAAACTCTTCTTCTTCTATTTATTATTTTTCAAACTTATATACTGCCCAACCCCCGAAGGGCTCTGGGCGGTGAACAACATAAAATTCAATACACATAATCATAAAATCAATATAAATTAATCATCAGATAACATATTTAAAATGCAGCAAATTAATACATACTACAGCAATGCCCGCAAAGTCCCTCTTAGACCCTCCTGAGGGGGAGAGAAAAAGAGTGGGTACTGTAGATGGAATGGACCCTACTTATAAAATGAAAAGAGGGGAGGGGAGGGGGCTCACTCAGCGGCTGGACACCCCAAAAGCCCAGTGGAACAACTCCATCTTACAGGCCCTGCGGAACTCACCAAGGTCCCGCAGGGCCCGGACCGCTGGAGGAAGAGTGTTCCACCAGGCAGGGGCCAGGGCCGTAAAGGTCCTGGCCCGAGTGGAGGCCAGCCACATCTTGGAGGGGCCAGGGACTGTCAGCAAGTTGGCCTCTGCTGAATGCAGAGGTCTAGTAGGGACGTATGGGGTAATGCGGTACCGAAGGGATGAGGGTCCCAGGCCGCATAAGGCCTTAAAGGTAAGCACCCATACCTTGAAGATAATTTGGAACTCAACCGGGAGCCAATGCAGGTGGCACAATATAAGTCGAATATGGTCACGGAAGGTGCCCCCCATGAGCAAGCGGGCCGCCGCATTTTGGACCAGTTGCAACTTCCGGATCAACCTCAAGGGTAGGCCCGTGTAGAGCAAGTTACAATAGTCTAGCCTGGAGGTGAACGTTGCATGAATCACTGTGGCCAGGTCCGTGTGGGAGAGGAAGGGAGCCAGCCGCCGGGCCTGATGAAGATGGAAAAATGCAACCCGGGTTATATGGGCCACCTGGGTCTCCATTGAAAGAGACGAATCCAGGTGGACCCCCAGGCTGTGAACGGAGGAGGTCGGCGCCAATTAGACCCCCTCCCACTCCGGTGGCTGAAAATTCCCAATCTCCCCACCACCACCAAGCCAAAGGATTTCCGTCTTCGATGGATTAAGTTTTAACCTGCTCTGCTGCAACCAACCAGCTACCGCCTCCAAACAATGCTGTAGAGCTGCAGGGGCGACTACCGTTCCCCCCTCCATCAACAGAATGAGCTGAGTGTCATCAGCATACTGGTGACAGATCAGCCCAAAGCTCCGTACCAGCTGAGCAAGGGGTCACATATAGATGTTAAATAACAGCGGGGACAATAGCACTCCCTGAGGCACCCCACAATGAAGTCCTGCTGTACTCTTCAAAGGGCATAATGATAAAAATAGTCCGCAGATGGCAAACGTGGGGTCCACACCATCCAGGCAAGTCTCTTGCACATTAAGTTGTAAACAGACAGTGCGTACCCTGAAACGCGGCTTGTATGGCCCTCCCACAGCCAACTCGCCATGGTCAGATGCAGTTCCTGCCCTAGTAAGCCCAGCAGGTCGACTCAGTTCAAACTGGGCTGTTAGTACCATAAACAGCCCCCCCCCCACGTATTGTTTCCTGAACCTGCCAAAGATGTTTCCACAATATAGGCAAGTGTGTCACAGAATGCTCGCCTTTCGCGACACCAAAACCGCCCACAGCTGCAGAGGCTCTCGCGGCGGGCTCTGGCGCAGCTACCACGCCCAGTTCTTCTCAGCCACGATGTCCTAGAGGCGGCAGAGACCAAACCAGCAGACAAAGGGGCCCCTGCCGCTGACCCCCAATGTCGCCGTCAGCCAGCCGCTCTGACCGTCTTGCACGCGCCGCTCGCTCCGTCCACAGGCGCGACCGTAAACTCGGCTGCAAGCACTTCCAGGGCTCCTCGGCTGCAAGCCTCCCTCGACTACGGGATTCCCTATCCGGCAGGGTCCAAGTTGACAAATGGGGGGTCTCTGCCACCGACCCCCAACTGGAAAACCGCCGGACCACTTTACTCTCTATTGCCCGCTCCTCAAGTCCCTCAGTTTCCTCAAGTTCGAAAAGGTAGGCGTAGCGGAGAGGGCTCCCGCAGAAACGAAGATGGAAAGAACGATGGAAAAAGCGGGGGAGGCAGAGGGCGCAGAACACAGGTTTGAGTAAGACCAAGTACCTCATGACTCTGCTTCCTCCAAATAATTAAATCCACGTACTTGCCAGTCCAAAATCAGAGCCGGGCTGCTCAGGCAGGGCGCAATAATGTAAAGTAGATGTAAGCTGTACTCAGAACTATAACTGTATAAGCTAAAATCCAGGAGGGATATAAGTTAAAAGCCTAATGTGGTGGAGCTCTGCTGCCGAGCGTCTGCTGCAGGCGCCATCTAGATGTTTTGGAAGGTGACACTGGTGGAGGATCTTTTGTTTACAAAGGCCATGCCACTACAACTGACTTTGGTTGCATGCAGATGTGCGGACTTCGCTTTGCCCAGTAATGACAAGATAATTCTTATTTGTTGGAATAGAAATGGCCGCAGCCCGGTTTATTAATAACAATAACTGTAGGAAGCTGGGCGAGCATAAACAGGACACATCCTGGCCACCAGGCAGCGTACCGCTGAACCTGGCCACGGTCAGCCTCAATCTGACACCTCCTGACCCTTCGGGCAGCGAACTGCTGAACCTGGCACAGTCCCCCATGGGGATCGGAACAGGAGGTTTCTAGATGCCACTTGGGCACCTACCCATTTGTGACACCCCCTCCTGCTGGGAGTAGCAAGCTCGAGACAGGACTCCAAGGCCTGCATCCTCAAGCCCTCCACTACCCCCAGACCTCTTATTGAGGCCCCCGCAGCGAGAAGGTCTGGCATGCAAGCCTGCCTACCCAATAAGGATGTGCCCCTATGCCCAAAAAACCCGCCCAGACTGTGACAAAAAGCATAACATTAAATAACATACATAACACTGCCACATCACTTAGGGAGGGAGGGTGGGTGGGTCTGCTTGCTCGCAGCCTCGTGAAGAGGCCGAGCCAAGCCGGGCACCGGCTTATATAGCCTGCCCGGCTCCCTTGTCACATGATTGTTCCAACCGTCACATGACCACCCTCTGAGGCATAAGCGGAAGGAGAGCAGCCGCTCGATCCTCCCCTGCCGCAACGGCACCCCGGGTGAGTCTGGACAATTTTTCCCCCTCCAGTCCAAAGAAGCCATGCCTTTCCAACAGGACAGGGAAAGAAATGCCTTAAACAGAAGCTTACTTAATGGAAAAGAGCAGAGAGAGAAAAAAACATTTAATGCCACGAAGTCAGATAACATTATCAAATAATTGCTTGCAAATCACTGACATTGGGACAGCTAGAGGGGCCAGTTTAAATGCTTCCGGCCCTGCTTTACACTCCAATTTCTTTTATTTTGGATAACTATGGTGGGTGTAACACAGAGCTGCTTGTTACCAAGCATTTTCACAACAGAAGAGGAGAGAAGGTTATTTAAAGAATCTTATGCATTATTTTGCATGTATGGAAGGGGCCTTTGCAACTCAGAATAAAAACGAATATCTACTTTGATAAATCCCAGTTGAAAAATAGTTAGAAACTTCAATAATTAGGATGCCCAATTATTCCTCATTTGTGGCTAGTCCATGAGAGAATCATGGGCATGGGCAAATCACTGAACACCGTGGGAAGGCTAGATGGAAAGAAAGCATGAAAGATAAATGCAAGGATGAGACTCTGGGATCTGAAAGGTAAAGTTATGCAACTTCAGTATTTTTGTTGTTTTTTTTTAGATGCATCTCAGTGATTTTCAAGGTAGCAAAACACATAAATAGCAGCAACCGAATCACCAGGTGCAGCCATTGCGGCTGTGGTGAGCAAAGAGGCAATAAGGGGTTTGCAAAGGCATTGCAAAGGCATTGCTTGGGCCCAAGCATGCACAAGGTTTGCATTGATTGGTCTACAGACCAAAAGGCGGGAGGAGCTAAAGTATAAGAAGGCGCCACACCCTGAGCTCGGCCTTCTTGCACCGCCCAGTACTTTGGGCGGTGCAAGAGCAGCGGAGCCAGGGCCCAGTGCTAGTTTAATGAGGAGCTTGCCGGACACGCTCCTCCACTTATCACAGGCCCTGGGCGGGGTCTCGGCGGGTCTTAACGCCCCGGCCGGGGGCAGACGACCCGGAGCCATCCAATTTGTCAGCAGCAGTTTTTCCAGGGGAGCAGGTTGCGACGGGCCATCTGGTCCACGCACCTCAACTCTCTCCTCCTGGGAGCGCAGCGACATCGGTCGGCACGTCAGGGGGGGTCGATGGAGCACGTAAACTGCAGGAGAAAGTGATCGGCGCGGTGCTCTCGTTCATCTCGTCGGTCACCAAGCTCCTCCACTTCCAGTGAATCATCAGAGGATGCTGAGATGCAGGCATCAGGGGATCACGGGGATCAGGGCGAGAAGGTGCCTTCCCTGCCCTCTTGGCTTACAAAATGTAGGCACCTGTTTAGCCAGAAGCACCACCTACTGGTTCAGCTTCTGATGACTCCGGGAACTCTCCCGGGTCTCACTTGCCCAGGAAGCACAGGGAGCGGGCCCCAGATGGTTATTATACTGATGTCTTCCACTGCTTGAGACGGGAAGGAGAGCAGGGTCTTGCGGGGGGAAAGGCTGACAAGAAGGAAGGAGCACCCCGCAGCAGGCCGCATGTTTGATAATCTGGGAGAGGGGCTATAGTGAGTACCTGGCTTTGATTGCGGCCGCCTACCTCTTAAGGGCCTGGCATTTGGTAGCACACATGACTCATGTCCTCCAGGCTCGCTATCTGGTAGGTGCAGGGGCGGCCATTGTTTATGATGAGGCTGTAAGGAAGAAGGCCTCCCACAAGAGCGATTTAGATGGGACCTCACCCACGATCAGATATGGACGGTAGTAGTTCACACAGCTTTAAAAGGAGCAGTGAGAGCGGGGCAGGTGTGAAAGCACAGAAAGGGTTGGCTGTCGATAAGAATGCAGTGAAGGGGACTTGTTGGGAATTTAACAGGGGTTCCTGTCAGCTTTTCAGATGCAGGTACGAGCATGCCTGCTCCAATTGCGCGGGGGCACACACCAGAGTGCAGTGCCCAAAAGTTCCCTCCCGACAGCCCTTTCATCAGAGCCGGAACCCTGGCTCTGGCTGAAACACAAAAGGATGACGGCAGTCAGGGCAGTGCAGCTGCCTCACCAAAAAAAAGGCACTGAGACCTCCACATCTTTCAGAACTTTGGCCTCGTCGCCAGTTCACTTACCAGCCCAAAAAGAATGGTCAGAACGCTACCCAAAGAGGGACGTGGCCCAGATGTTGTGGGTTGATTTTCTTTTCATCAGGCTTCAGGATCCCTTACCTGGGCCCGAGAAAGGCCTCATTCGCCCCCAACTTAAAACCGGTTGCAGAACATCCCGGGGCGGTAGCTGGAAGGCTGAGAAACAAAGTGGAAGCAGGCAGGATAGCAGGCCCGTTTGACCGCCCCCTCCTGGAGACTTTGTGGGTTTCGCCCATAGGCATGGTTACCAAAGCGATACCCTTTGGTAATAATCAGTAATAATTGGTTATAATCGGTAATAATCAGATTTGGTATTCAGTAATAATCAGTTTTGGTAATCGGTAATAATCGGTTTCAGTCATTGGTAATAATCGTATTTGGTATCAGTCCTAATCAGTTTCGGTATCGGTTATAATCGGTAATAATTGCTTTCAGTAATCGGCAATAATCGGTTTGAGTATTGGTAATAATCAGTTATAATTAGTTTCAGTAATTGGTAATAATCGTATTCGGTATCAGTACTAATCAGTTTTGGTATTGGTAATAATTGCCTTTGGTATTGGTAATAATCGGATTCGGTATCAAATTCGGTATTGGTAATAATCGGTTTTGCTAAGTGTTTATAATCAGTAATAATCAATTTTGGTATCATTAATAAATGGTAATAATCATTTTCAGTAATCAGTAATAATCGGTTTTGGTAATCGGTAATAATCAGTTTCAGTATCGGTAATAATTGGATTCAGTATCGGTAATAATAGGTTTCAGTAATCTGTAATAATCTTATTCATTATCAGTAATAATCAGTTTCGGTATTGGCTATAATCAGTAATTCTCTCTTTTTTTCTTATGTTTATTAGGGTAGTCTACAGTAGATATAGAAATATTTAGGAATGTGACTCAATTGTAATCCCCTTTTGTTACGATTCTGATGATACCATACTGCAGATGATATCCCATGAATAATGAAACTAGCACTAACAACCAATGACAATGATGTATCAGTTACATATATGTGAAATGGGTGCATATCTTTTTGTCGTGTATTTTTTCTATCTCTAATTCTGTCCTCACTTGTCTTTGCATTATTCCAAATGTTAAATTATAAAGTTTCTTGTTTTCATGCTCATTGAGCACATTATTTCTATAATAATAAATATAACAAAATATGTTGATAAAAAATATCAACACATTCAGTTGCATCGACTTCAGTGCTGATATAGTATCAGAGGACGCCGGATTATAGTTTTTTTGGCCAGTGACTGATGCCTCCAGAAACACTGGCACAGAAACAGACCACATCAGCAGGGATTTCAAAGTGAAAGCTTCACAACATAGTGAGTACGGAAAGTCAGCAAGTGGGAGGTGGCTCACTGTGTGGAACCAGTAATGTGTCTGAACAATGGGTCATTTAGCTGTCTATTTTGAATGGTGTCAGAAGTTCAGAAAAAGTTCTTCGTCTTGAGTAGACAACATCAGCTTGGGAAATCCATGGAGATTTGGGAAGGGCAGAATTCGGGGAGGGAGCTCATCAGGTTAGTGAAGCCAAAGAGTCTAAGCCCTCCTATAGTATGGAGGTCAATTGTAATTCCAGAATGCCAGCCTATGTGTGTGTGTGTGTACATTAACAACAACATAACAATAAAACAGCATAACAATTAAACCTGGTGCCTTAAATATAATATCCCACAAGGGGGAGCAATTAAAATGTCATACCTCTCACAATAAGGATCAGTAGACAGGAAAAGCAGGGAGGGGAGAAGGTAGGGGAGATAAAAATGTGAGTCTCCTTACAGGAGAGAAAGGGGGGGTATAAATCCAAACTCTTCTTCTTCTTTTGAAATAAAAAGTTTGTATAGATAGTTGTATAAGGTCCTGATTGTTTGTTTGTTCCAATGAAGCTCACTGATGTTTGTGTTTATTTCAGAAAAAAAAATGAATAAGAAATCAATCATATATCTAATATCCATCCTAAGATAACTTTCAAATGCAGGGACTGTCAGTATGTACCCGTTCAGCACTAAGGAAGAGCACTTTTGAAAACTATATATCTTTATCATCAGTGAAGAGGCATTTCCTTTATATGATTAAACTGGTTTTGCTTTACTGTAACCTACATTCTGTATACTTCTTGGACCTGTGCTGCTTTCAGACTTTCTGCCAGGAATCACCCCGGCCGAAGTTGCTGCCCAGTCATCTGCCATGGCCTTGCTGACAGACCCTGATCTTGTAGGTCTGTGTTCCAACCACCTACTCCCTTTGCATTGCCCAGTTAATTTCATGTTTTGTCCATCCCTGTTTTATCCAGGAATTCCCTGGACAAATAATTTGAACAAGGTAGTGAGAACCTGGCTGTTGTGGGCTTTCCAGGCTGTGTGACCGTGGTCTGGTAGTTTTTGCTTCTAATGTTTTGCCCGCATCTTTGGCTGGCAGTCATAGATGTAGTCAAAACATTAGGAGCAAAAACTACGAGACCACGGTCACACAGCCCGGAAAGCCCACAACAGCCAATTTAATTCTGGCCATGAGAACCTTCGACAATATATAGCAAGAATTTCTTGACTTGCTATTCTTCATGTTGACTTGCTCTACCTCATGGCCCTCTACATCTGGGACCTGCCATTCCTCCCTCTTGGGGAGAGGATTTTGAATATGGAGCTGCTGGACACCATTTATATTTGTTATTGTATTTTTATTGTATTTTATTGTATTGTATTTATAAGATTTAGCTTTTACTGTTTTATCGCTGCTTTTAAAGATTTAGCTATTTTATGTTATTTTATGTTTATTGATGTACACCGCCCAGAGCCCCTCGGGGATAGGGTGGTATAAAAATCTAATAAATAAATAAATAAAATAAATAAATGTTGTGGTCCCCTGTTCTGAATGTTTGGAGCTGAAATTTCTGAGAAAGAGTTAGCATGAAGGACCAGCCCACCCTGAGAAAAACTTGCAAAGAGCTCCTTGCCAAAATGCATGTCCAAATTTTCTCTCTAGAATATAAATTTATTGAACAAAGTCTACAAGAGGGTTGAAGGAGGAGAAGGGAAGTAAAGGCTCTTTGACCTTGAAGCTTCCTCATGAGATAAATGTGACTGATTATCAAAGGTTCAGATTTAAAGAAAAAAATGTAATTGTATTTTCCTCCTAAAATGTCTATAGTAGTGTTTGTAAGTGCCTTATATGAGTTCTCAAATTTAACTCACATTTTCATCTTTGTGTTTATACCTTGTTTTTATCTGTGCCTTTTGTGGATATGAATTTGTACAGTATACCAATAAAGGCATTTCAAATTCAACTTCAATTTGTGTGTGAGTGCCTGTGAGAGAGGGAGATAGAGATACTTAGAGGCCAAACATGTGTAGAGGGGAAGACAAACTTTTGCCTGTTTAAAAGCCCTGATTACTTCCGGCTGATCTGAAAGTGAAGTGAAGGTAACACAGTGTATCAAGGAAGGAAGGACTGGCTGTTTCTCCAGCAGAATCACATTGGCCGACTAACTGCTGAGTCCAGATGCATCTTTTGTGGTTTCTCGGTGAGTTTGAGATTTTGTGGAAGCGGCCTGTTCCTTGGGAAGGCTTGGGAGAGCACACTCCTCAGTTTCCTTGTACAGCTTTCCTAGGAGAAAGTCTACCTATGTGTGTGAATACTGAACATAAGAGGAGAACTTTATAAATATTCTCAGAAAGTTATTCCCTTTATATTTCAGTTGATAGATAGGATATGGATTCATAGAGAGATCTGTACTGAATGAATTAATTGTCCTTTTGGGAAGATTATCCCCCCCCCCCCTTCCCTGTGTACCTCTTTGATTATACCGGATAATCTATTATATACCACTAAGGATCACTTTTCTGGTGTTCTTGTTCTCCATCTTTTCTTTACATGTGGTGGAAACTTGTGAATTAAAAAATGCCACCTCTGACGGGCACTCAAGAACTTAGTTTTCATGCATGGGGAAAACTGAGCACAACTGGAGAGTTTTAACTGGAAAAACTGTTCTTGGTGTATATGGCTCTTCAGTATTTTCCTCTTTCATATTCACTGTGTGTGGAAAAAAAGGGCTACAGTAAGGAGAATTGAGCAAGCTGAAGAAAAATGCTCCTGGGAGAATGGCCATATGTATGTGTGAAACTAAAACAATAATTTTTAAAAAGGATGTGTCTTTTCAGGATGTCTTCTCAGCATCTTCTTTTCGTATGCTAATTATATGAGAAAGTAGGGCTCTATTTTTCCCATTGTTGCCACCTTGCTTTTCTGCACATGTCAGCATTAAGGGAAAATATAACCTCTTCTGAGAACCAGCATGATGTCGTGGTTAAAGTACCAGACTAGGATCTGGGAAATCCAGGTTTGAATCCCCACTCTGCCATGGAAATTAACTGGATGGCCTTAGGCCAATCACATGCTCTCAGTGTCAGTTCTGGCAAGTATTTGGATGGGAAACTTCCAAGGAACGCCAGGGGCATAACATAGAGGCAGGCAATGGCAAACCATGTTTTTGAATGTTTCTTGTCTTGAAATCTTTACAAGCTTGCCGTAAATCAGCTGTATGGCGATAAATAAATAGTATTTGGCGATATGTATGGCGATAAATAAATAAATAACCTCTAATCAGATAGTATCCCAGACTATTCAAATAGAGCTCTGATCCACAGGATAATCAGCCAAGTACATCTTAATAGTAGGGCATCTGCATTTTATGATGTTTGTGCCCCCCCCCCCCGCCCCGAAGAGTTGCTGTGATAGATGCTACTGGATCCAGTCACCATTTTGAAGCTTGTAATGGAAACTACAAAGGCACCAATTCAGACTGGAGCTACATGGAACAAAGCTTAAATCCTTTGACTCCATTCTTAGTCCTCACAGACAATCCCGAGCAGCTCATCTTTATTCCACTGAGGATTAGTAGTACATTGCCTTCATGTCAGATGACAAGAGAATAGTTAAATCCTTGCCTTCCTTCTTCCCCCATAATCTCAATGTGAATTGAAAGTCATCCTGTTTCTGTCAGCATTTTTAAAGAATTACTTGGGCAGCCCAGTTATGCACCTTTCAATGTTCTATCTGTTTTGATTCTTAGGGCCAAACTACATGTAACAAATTACAGAAGTTGAATATGGGAACTAACGGACATTCTACAGTGGATGTTTCTAAGTGACCACAAGGTCTCAATTCAGACTGGGACTACAGAATGGAGGAGAAGAAGTTTCTGCTTTTTTATCTCACATAAGAACATAAGAACAAGCCAGCTGGATCAGACCAGAGTCCATCTAGTCCAGCTTTCTGCTACTCGCAGTGGCCCACCAGGTGCCTTTGGGAGCTCACCTGCAGGATGTGAAAGCAATGGCCTTCTGTGGCTGTTGCTCCCGAGCACCTGGTCTGTTAAGGCATTTGCAATCTCAGATCAAAGAGGATCAAGATTGGTAGCCATAAATCGACTCCTCCTCCATAAATCTGTCCAAGCCCCTTTTAAAGTTATCCAAGTTAGAGGCCATCACCACCTCCTGTGGCAGCATATTCCAAACACCAATCACACGTTGCGTGAAGAAGTGTTTCCTTTTATTAGTCCTAATTCTTCCCCCCAGCATTTTCAATGAATGCCCCCTGGTTCTAGTATTGTGAGAAAGAGAGAAAAATTTCTCCCTGTCAACATTTTCTACCCCATGCATAATTGTATAGACTTCAATCATATCCCCCCTCAGACGTCTCCTCTCCAAACTAAAGAGTCCCAAACGCTGCAGCCTCTCCTCATAAGGAAGGGCGCTCTAGTCCCCTCAATCATCCCTTTTTGTTGCCCTTCTCTGCACTTTTTCTATCTCTTCGATATCCTTTTTGAGATGTGGCAACCAGAACTGAACACAGTACTCCAAGTGCGGTCGCACCACGGCTTTATATAAGGGCATGAGAATCTTTGCAGTTTTATTCTCAATTCCTTTCCTAATTATCCCCAGCATAGAGTTTGCCTTTTTCACAGCTGCCATGCATTGAGTTGACATTCCCATGGAACTGTCAACTAAGACATCAAATCCCACTTTCCTGGTCTGTGACTGATAGCACTGACCCCTGTAGCGTGTATGTGAAGTTTGGATTTTTTGCCCCTATGTGCATCACTTTACATTTTGCTACATTGAACTGCATTTGCCATTTCCTAGCCCACTCACCTAATTTATCAAGGTCCGCTTGGAGCTCTTCGCAATCCTTTGTGGTTCTCACCACCCTACATGGTTTTTTCCCAAGTCAAAATGGCACCGGCAAGCATTATTTGCCCCATCAGGCAGCTGCACATGCATCAGATACCTGCATCTGCACCCTGGTGATTAGTAAAACAATGGGATGGGGGAAGGAGAAGACCATTCTCTCCTCAGGCAATGGTCACAATCCCAATCATACCTGTGTGACATTGTTAAATGGCATTGCCACTGGAAATGCGTGGCTACAATATGGCTGCTTTTCTTCATCACAAACTTCAGCAATTTTGTGATGCCCACTTTGACCCTTGAGCAGAAATCCTAAGCACACTTACGGCTGGTTCCAACCAACATTTCTGCTGGTGAAGAAGGGAGGAGGCCACTAAAAAGGATATTCTGGTGATCATGAGCCCTGCAGTAACAAAAGCCACATGGAATTCAAGCAACAGTTGGAAAGAGACCTATGCGAGATTGAGTGAAAAGCTGGCTGTATCCAACCCTTATTCTTGCTCTTGGTGGGATCAGCTTATGAAATTACTTGTTTAGAACTGCACTGTCAGATGTACATTTGGGGACTATCAGGAACACTTAGCAATCTCATTTTAGATTGTGTCAAAAGAATTCAGGAATGAGAATTTTCATTGAAGGTGTTATTAACAGCCTTTGGGATGACTGGGTTTGCATTTTTTAAGCATTGCCTAAATTGTACAACGTGCATGTAATTACAGGTTCTCTGTTTGCAGCTCACAGAAGTTTGGACAAAGGTGTCCATGGCACACATTTAATGGACTGCAGCTATCCAGGTGAGTTGGAGAGTGCAGTATGGCTCATCTTATAACTATATTATTTATAGCTACGTACTTTCTTTTCTTTTTTTCTATGTCAGCTCATGGCCAATTGATCCATGAGCACGAATAAATGAATGGTAAAAAATATGGCTCTGGGATTGTCAGTTCCTACATACTGCTCATTGTCCATGTGATTTTTTTAAATTGGGTATCCAGATTTCAGTTTGAAGGGAGACCAAGATCTTTTTGTATAATTGGATCTTTTGGGAAATCTGTTATAAAATTTTCTTTTTTCACCCTTGCTGAGTATGCTGAACTTTGTTATTCATATGTTGCCTAATTCTCACTCAGTTATCCCACTGTGATTTTGGAACTAAAACTGGTAAGATAATTAAAAACTAAAATGAATTACTAGAAATGTGGGAAGAGAAAGTCTGCCCCCAAAGTTTTTGCCTGAAGGTAGAATTTTCTTACATTGGATCTTCTTGGCAAGTTTTTTATTTTATTAAATAGAGCTAATGTTCTTTCCTGCTCAGTTTTTACATGTCCTTCTTTTCTCATCTCAGGGAAACTTCCTGCACCACAGATATTCCTGAATGTATCTGCAGCTCAAGAGGGAGACACAGTCGCAGTTCAATGTACATTTTCCTCAAAAATATCTGTGAACTCGTTTTTTTTCTGTAAAGATGGAAAAAACAGTTTTGATCACAAAGCAATACCACATGATATAGCATTTACATGGTCATTCCAAATCTCAAAGCAGAGTGCTGGCCAATATTCCTGTGGGTATAAACTCAAAGGCAAAGATAACCAGGAGACAAAATCCGCTATCAGTGCTCCTTGGAATTTGACTGTCCTACCAGGTAAGATGGGGGAAGTTCATTGTGTAGGAAAGGATAAAGAAGGGATATTCCCTGTTCCATATAAGCAAACTAATTTGGTCAGTTGAGGTGCAGCTATTGAGAAAATTGTATGCTTCCGCATAAGAATATAGTCCCAAATGAATATGAGAATTATCATTCATTTTTATGCACTGCCTTTGTCAAAACCATTATTTTGTGCATTATTGAACAAGAGCATTATTGAACAAGAGCATTTATGTCAAAACGTATTTTCACTTTCAAACAGATGCCATATTTTCCAGACCCATGCACTTTGCAATCCTCCTTAATGTAGGAACTCATGGGACACTCGGTTTCATCCTGTGAGGAGTTTGATTCTCCCTCAAGCAGGAGGTGCTTTCTCTGAGCCAACAAGCGCATGGTTTTTCTTTTAATCTACAATAACTGTGTGGCCTCTGCTGCTGCATGGGCACAGGAAAGCTATGTGCCTGAGGCTCTTCAGCTGGGGCAGGGCTGAGTGTACTTTGGGTCCTGGGTCCTGGCTAGCCTGTTCATCCTGCAGAGCCTGCAGGGGCCCTGGATGCTCTGAACTCAACCCCTGTTGGGTCCCAACCTGGTATAAGATTACTGGACTCTGCTCAAGCCCTGAGGACTCTTCGCTCCCCAGGGACAGCTCTTGATGGTCATTTTGTCTTAGAGAAGGTTGCACTCCCCCTGAAGGAGCAGGTTTGTGTCTATGGTTGGAGGTTCAGATCTCCTCTGTGACATGTATTCCTCTTGTCATCTGGGCTGGTATGCCATCTCTGAATGTTCCATGAATGGGAAATTTGGTTGCGGTGATCCATGCTGTGATGTTTCCAACACTCACAAAGAAGCTTCAGATAACCCATTCTTACAAAAAACAAAGGCTGTTCTGATAACTTCCTGTATTTATTCCCAATCCAGGTAATCATCCCGAATCTAATGGTAACAGCATCAGCACTGGTGAGTCAAAGCACTCAGCTATCAGTAGCAACCATTTTAAAGGGACTATTTCATATATACCCCAATTTAAATATGTGTTGCATTCATCCTCTTAAAATACACATGCAAAGTTTATAAGATTAATATTTGTCCAATCTTGCTTATTCCCTGTCTAGCTAATCATTATCTAAAACTGGTTGGGGAAATGTCATCACTGTATATAAAGTATTCCACATGTATGGCAGAAATCAAATTAAGTAGTGCAGTTTGTTGTATACTCTCATTCCAAGCAGTGAGCAGTCATAATCTGCTGTTTATAAATAGCAATTCCATATAATTTTCACTAGTAATAAGCAGCATTTTCAAATAGTGTACATATTTAAACTATAACCCACATCCCTCCCCAGTGAAAAACAGAAAGGCTGAAATCACCATTTGATGAACTGTCTCACATACATGCTTTCTTATGGTTCTTTGAGACGGGCCAGAATGATGTTAGATGACTTCATAGAAGCAGCTGTGGCCTTTGATCTTGCACAAACTTATGGGCAGAGATCCTCTACTCTATATTAGTGCCCAAGTATGTCAATTGTTGATACTATCACCACATAGGACCCAACAGAAAACTTTTGCTATTGGCTATGCTAGTATCAAGCTCTACCCAACTTTACCACTTTTCCCCAACATTTTTCCCCACTTTTAAAAAGTTTTTGAATATTCTAACCATCTATCTACAATACCGTTCTAAGAAGGTCTACTCAGAATCTCATTCAGATCTATTTAGTGTGGCTTATTTCTAGGAAAGTATTCTTGACATCACACTGTTTTCTATCATGTCTGATACCCAACCCAAAAATGATGTCAACATGCCAATGTCATTGAGGCCTCGGCCTCAATTTGCAATGGGTAAGACCCACCCGCTGTTCCTTACCAGTTGCCAGGGATACCTAGCAACACTATGGTTCACATAACTTGTGAATTTTAAACTATCTAGCCAAACGTATTTGACATAAACTTTAAAGTGATTGTCACAATAATTACCCTGTTTCCCCTAATATAAGACATCCCCGAAAAATAAGACATAGTAGAGGTTTTGCTGAAGTGCGAAATATAAGGCATTTCCCGAAAGTAAGACATAGCAAAGTTTTTGTTTGGAAGCATGCCTGACAAACAGAACACAGGAAAAATAAGACATCCCCTGAAAATAAGACATAGCACATCTTTGGGAGCAAAAATTAATATAAGACACTGTCTTATATTCGGGGAAACACGGTAGGAAAGAGAATTTCTGTGAAGAGGCCATCAATGTCAAAGAAAGGAGACAATGGAATAAAATAACTGAATGACTTGCTAAAATGGATTCACTTAGGCCAGTTTACACATTTGTTGACCTCCTCCTGGTTCTATGACAGGATTGAAAAGGAAACCTTTGAATCTTTCTTAATAAATTTTTATTAACCCTCCTTTCACAGTCCTTAAATGGATTCTTCCAACTGTGACTTGTGCTGTTCTGATTCTGGCTGCCTTGATCTGTTTCTCAGTAAAGAAAGGTGAGTCATGGGGACATGAAAACAAACCCTTGTTAACCTACCAGTTTAAATATTTTAGGTTCTATGTTTGCTAAATCATCAGATGCTTGAAAAGTAGGAAAATATGAGGAATTGATTTATGTTAAGGAGACCTTAGCAGGCCATAAGGCAGTTGTTTCCCTCCTAAGATTTCTTGCAAATGATCCCCACAAGGATTCCCCTGTTGTTTCTAGTTTTGTATGGGAAATGGATATCCAGATATTCATGTATACAAATAAAAGGGGAGATAAAAAACTCAACCTCAAGTGTATTGGTATTTTTATAACTGTCCAGCTAACTACAATACAATATTATCAAAATATATTAGTGTACACTTATGACCAAGAAACCATTATTATAACTATTTCCCCTCTTTTTTTTCTTCACTGAATTTTTAAAAAGCAACCCCTAGTGTGGATTTACACATCAACAGTTGAATGTGTGTTTTGAAATTTTATGTCATTCACCACTGATGAAGACCACAAAGGATGAAATACTTATGATTTTGCTGGTCATTAAATATATTCATCAATTGTAATAACACCTTATTGTTATTTGTGAGATTTATATCCAATATATGTCAGGGTCTTGTTTCAAGACTTACGATTTTCACTTGTGATTTTTATTTTGAGCACACTAATTAAATATGTATATTATGATGACATTGTATTGTAGTTAACTGGGCCCTTATAGAAATACCTATCCAGCTATTTATTCTGTAGGAATCTTTACTATTACCCCAAAGTAGTAAACCAATCGTTGAAGGGACAATATTTTTCTCCAGATCAAAGAAGCCACATCTTTCCTTTGAAGGTGCCAACAAGATAGAGAAAGAAATGTCCTGGCTCTTTAATAGATGTTTAATGAATAGAAAAGGCTCATGAATTTGGGATGTAAAGTTATGTAACTTCAGTATTTTTTTTTCAGTTCTATCGCAACGATTTTCAAGGTGAGAATAACATATAATCACTTCCCTTGGGATTCTAGCATTTTACTGCGAGCTTGATTTTCTTACTATCTTGTCTCACTGGTAACTTAAAATTTGATAGACGTGTTAGATTTATGACATTCTTGTGGAAAAACATCCCCCCAAACCTTAGCTAATCTACCCAAGTTTGTTTGAGTAGATCTCAGGAGAGATCATCATATAGGTTTTTCTGCACTTACATGATGCTTTTTATTTGGGGAGGGGCATTTTAACCACCATATTTATTTATTTAGTAATTTATTTATTATTTATCTATTATTTGCTTCAGTTTGATATATAGATTAATTTTAAAGCATTTCTATGCCCTCTTTCCACCTAAATAAGGTCCCCAAAGTGGCAAACACTGAAACATTAAAAGATTTCACCATTAAAACGTTTGTGACATTAAGACAACACTTAAAATAAGTATTTAAATTTATTTAAAATACCATAAAAGCATGGTGTAGTGGTTAAAATGTCAGATTAGGATCTGGGAAAACCAGGTTTGAATCCTGACGCTGCTATGAAACCTTGCTATGAAACCTCACACAGTCTCAACCTAACCTACCTCACAGAGTTGTTGTTGAGGATCAAATGGAAGAGAAGAGAATGATGTAATTTCCTTTGGGTCCCCACTGTGGAGAAAGGCTGGATGGATGGATGGATGGATGGATGGATGGATGGATGGATGGATGGATGGATGGATGGATGGATGGATGGATGGATGGATGGATGGATGGATGGATGGATGGATGGATGGATGGATGGATGGATGGATGGATGGATGGATGGATGGATGGATGGATGGATGGATGGATGGATGGATGATTTTGTTGCATGAGAACCTTGGTCTGTGTATCAACACTTCCTTCCCCATTGTAAAGGCTGCAGCTGTACCTTATAACTGTGAATTCTTTGGGTTTTGTAGAAAACATATAAGGTTATTTTTTTAAAAAAAACCTATCGGGTGAAGGCAGCCAAGGGAAAGGTAGGCTATGGCCCTTTCCACAGAACACAAATAAAATGTTTTGAGAAAGGCAAATAAAATGTTTCAATTGAAGGGAGACCCCAACAGTGAAGTAACATATGTGTAAACAGTGTGTAACACACTTCTCTCTGTGTTAAACCTCTGAAGATGCCAATCACAGATACAGGCGAAATGTTAGAAACAAGATCTACCAGACCACAGCAACACAGCCCGGAAAACCCACAACAACCAGATTTTTATTCATTAATACTATAACAAACTTCCTTAAACCTTGCAGATTTTTCCCCAGTTGAGGACCTGTTTCTTACACATTGATTGAGAAGCCATTCAGTGGTCAAGTGATAAACATGCCTGGTTGAGTTTGTTCTAAATGTTTCGACATTACTTGATCTGTAATTAAGTTAGATATTTCATTCTAAAAGAAATGTTTTTAATCATACCTTTGTGCAAATAGTAGAGTTTAGGAGGGAGGAGAAATTCTTTTTGTTTTTTCCCCTTATTTTGATGTTTGAGTTAATTTGTGAAGGAGTTCTTTTGTAGTGACAAATTCTGAAAACTCTCTACAATGAATACAGTAAATATGCAACATTAAAAATGCACGTTAACCTTCTGATTTCTCCAGAGAACAAACTCCAGTGAAGAAAACAAGCAGTTTGACCTCTATGGAAAATGTTCAGTGTAAGATATTGATCCCTCTCTCTACCTAACGAATACAAATATGCACATAATATTTACACCTACACACTTTGACAATCTACTCAATGTGAAACTGTGTAACTTCCTCCTCAGATGCCAGTATTGTGCGATTCCACTACGCAGCGGTGAGTAATTATGGCAGGCAATTTTTTTCCTGCTTTGGAGATGCCTTATTACAATGTTAATTACTACAATCATCCAGTTTAATTTGAGCTTGGGAAATTCCTGGAGATCTGGGAAGGGCAGAATTTGGATATGGAGCTCAGCAGCGTAGTGATGCTACAGAGTCCACCTTTGAAGTCTACCTCTGCCACAGAGTCTACCTATGATTCCTTCTGTAGTATGGAAATCTTTTGTAGTTCTGGAACCCGAGTCCCCACCTGGGTTTTGGCAACCCTACCTATGTCAAGTCTTCTACCTGAGGTCTTGCCAAGCTTTTTGGGGATGCAAATCAGGCTGATGCACACAATCTCTGTAACAAACTTCCTTAAACCATGCAGATTTTTTTTCCAGTCGAGGACATGTTTCTTGATAGTCACACCTATCCTGTTGATGAGTACTAAACCAAATTGCCATTAATTGCAAACTGCAATTGTGATGTAATTTTTTTTCACAATTTTAATCCATTAATTTACAATGTAGAGCTTTGTGCTGCACAGTCAATAAACCACATAAGCCCTGATAGTCACTAATCTCATTCATCAATTTTTCAACTTTCTGCTTTCAAGAAATACTTTCCATACAGGGGTGTAATGAGAGGGGGAGTGATGGTGCTGGAGCCCCTGGCACCTCTAGAGTGGGCCACATGGGGGGCTTGTTCAGCTAGCCCCCTCCCTCACACACCAACCCACTAGTGAAGGAATATCTAATATTCACAAATGGTTAGAGTTTCTACTGGATGTTCTATCAATACAGGTCTATCAAAACTAGGACAAAGAGGCTTAGAGACAGCTTCTACTATAGAGCTGTGGCTATGCTAAACTCCGCGGCTTCGTGTTGATGTGTTTGGGGCTGTGTAGGGATGGGTGGAGGAAGGGGAAAGTGAGGATGATGTATGAGTCTGAAATTGTGTGCATCGAGGAATGCTGCTGTAAATTTCGTTGTGCGTGCACAATGACAATAAAAAAATGCTTATGCTATAGTACTTGACAGACTTTGTGATAGTCCACTAATATTCTACCAGTCTCCCCAATGGAGATCCACAAGAGTTTACAGCATTTTCTCCCTCCTACATTTTATTTTCACAATTTCACAATAGCTCTGTGAGGTAGTATGACAGAAAGTGCATGTATGAGCCCAAGGTCTCCTGGCAAGTTTCCATAACACTGTGGAGATTTAAACCAGATCCTACACACCAAATTATGCTGATTCCAAATTAATAATTCTCTGATCTTGACTTTCTAACCTGGATTCTCTTGATCAGGGGAAATGTCCTTTTTTGGTTAGCATCAAATGGAATTACAAACATCCCAATATTTGCATCAAATGCCAATGCTTGAAGATTTTCAGATAACTAATATTTTGTTCTTTTAATTTCTAAGCCACCACCCTTCCAGACTGCAGAAACACAATATGCGACCATTGCTCCACTGAAGCAGATGTCTGGACTCAGCTGTGAACCTGCTTCACAGTCTTCAAATATGTCACATACATTTGTGGAACTTGGATATCGCTATTTGAAGCAAGATAATCTTGGGATGCAAGAATTAGATTTGTAAAGAAGAGCTTGTAAAAAGTCCCCCATCTGATTGTCTGTTTCAGGATTTTATTTAACTCTTTTATCTGTTCCTGACTATGTCAATATACTTCTTGTGTTTTACTGTCATTTTGCTACACTCCTCAAAATGTTTGTCTCATAGTTGCCGCAGCATAGATGAGATGTAAGCTCCTGATTTTTCGTGTATCCCAGATTAAATATCTTACTGGTGTCTGTGTTTACTTCAATAAAAAAAGATTTAAAAAATTTAAAAATCAATTATATACGGAATATCATCAATTCCAAGATGACTTTCAAATACAGTATGGATCAGCTCAGCATTGAGAAAGCACTTTTAGAAACGGCATCTCTACTTCATCAAAGAAGGGGCATTTCCTGTATATGATTAGACTTGTACTGCTTTACTATAATCTATACTCTGTATATTTCTTGGACCTATGCTGCTTTCAACCTTTTTGTGTTAGTGAAAATGGGTAATTCAGGAATAATTGTGTCAAGTTATTTCCTGCCAAAAAAAAAATCCCATTCTCTATTTTGGCAATTGATGAGTTATGCTACAATAAATCTTTTAATGTTTTGGACCCAAAAGCCTTTTTGTTTTTGCTGCATCAGTATAAAATGTGTACTTTATCACAGTAATAAAACAAAAGCAGTTGACTGCTCCCCCTGACTTCCTACTTAGGGTTGCCATTCTCCCTTAAGTGGAGGGAATCTCCCACTTCCAGCTCCTGTTTACTGGAGGGAGCAAAATAAAATAAAATGGCTATCAGTCCATTTCAAAATTATTTAAATATCTCCACACATCCATCAAATCAAAATTTTCCATTAAAGCAAAAATAAAACACCTTTTACCTTGGTTAGATTCTCTAATTTTATTATCTTTTTGACTTTTATCTAATGTAGGGTTTATTGTTCCATTAAAATCTCCCAATAAAATCATATAACTCCATTCTGAAACATTTTTAAAGACTTCACTATAGAACTTTTATACACCAACTAACAAAGTTTTTTTTCCATTTAAATTAATTTTAACACAAATTAATCTTTCATTTTTATTAACATATTTACATTCAGGTTCTAAATATTGCTTAATATATACCACTATGCCAGCCTTTTTTTCTTATTTCTTCCTGCAGCAATAAATTCCTTAACAATTTTCCATTGACCAATAATTTCTTGCCTTTCTGAGTAACATGAGTATCTTGTAAACAATATATCTGATTTTTAAACAATTAAAATTTTTCTTTCGTTTTTCTGGACAACTCAGTCCATTAACATTCCAACTTAAACAACTTAATTAATTAACCATCACGCTTTATTAATTAAAAATCACAAAAACGAGAGAAACAAAATCAGAAAGAGACACAATAATAATGTTATTTCAATTCTTTTTAAAATTTTCTGATAAATATTCCTGCTTCAATAGAGATATTTTGGTTACATGTATTAGAAAAGCTTTTAGAAATTATATTCTCTATGGTCATTACAAAGAAAGGCTGTCTCTTGCAATTCTTGAATTCACCCTGAAAACTTCATCCACTTTCTCTTGTATTTCCTCAGTAGATCTACCCAGAATCATTCTATCTTCTATATTCTCTCATTCAAGTTTATCTATTCTTCTAAATCTCAATATTTTTCCTTCTGTTTAATCTCCAAAAGTAATAATACTTTTAAATTTATTTCTTCATCTTTTTCCAAATTTATTATTTTCCCTTCAATCTCTTTCACCTTTCCATGTACAATTTTAAAGTCCTCCAGTATAGTTTTCATATTCATTTCCAGCATAGTGATCTTATTTAGTTTTTATTTAACCTCCATCAAATCTCCATCTATTTTTTCATCTTTGTATTAGTTTCAAGCAAAGTATTTGTCAGTATTTTCATCATCATTTCCTTGAGCACTGAGTTTTCCCCAGTATTTTTCTCTCTTGGCATCATATTAAACAGTCCAAAATTCAAATAGAAGTCAACACTTTTTCACATGCAGCTTTCTTTCTTATGCAGCCTTCTTTCACATGCAGGGCAAACCGGAAGAGTTTAACTTGGTTGAGTAGAGATTAATCCCCCTTATCACTAATCCATTACAAAGAAAAATGAAAGAGAAAAAAAGGTGGGGAAATGTCTCAGGACTTGTCTTACTAGCTTTTCTCCAGCACTTGGGACAATATTTATCTCTGAAGCTGCAAGATTAATCTAGCCAGGTCTCCCAGTTTCTTTGGGATAGGCAGTCAGTTCTTCTTTTTCCACCCTTCTACTTTTAACTTCAACAAACTGCCAAAGTCTGTTTTCTTGTACAGAAGTCTATTTTCTTATCTAACAGTAATGGCACCCAAGCAAACTCTCCAGCAAGCCAGAGAACCCTCTGTAGCATCACTTTTGTGCTTTGGGCTAACAAAGAACTGTCTCTTATATACTCACCATCTCCCTCTGACTTTCTCCTCTGCATCTCAGAAAAAATTCTAGCGGGGCCAGAGAAATCTCTGTAAAGTAATCATGAAGCTGTAGGCTGAAGTGTAAACTAAAATCTGGCAAAGGCTTGTTCAAGACACGCAGAATAATGCACTTTCAAGCTGCTTTCAGGGCTCTTTGAGGCTGTGCGGAATGGCAAAAACAGTTGTGAAAGCAGCTTGAAAGTGCATTATTTTGCGTGTGCGGAATGAGCCAAAGTTAAAAAGAGCTGAAGAAATCCTCTGTTTTAGTCAGAAGTTTCCACCGGAAGCCCCAGTCTGTTGAATAAAAATTTGACAATGAAAAAAACAATTCCAATCATTCTATTCTGCAGCTCCATCATCAACTGAAAGACAGATTGCAAGAATTGTCGCAATAAATGATGACAAAGAAATACTTTTCATACAGACTTGGGCATCAACATTTCCCCCCAAAAGTCATCTGTACTGCTTTCATTCAAGTAATACCAATCATGTTGGATGACCCTATATGCATAATTATGTTCATAGAAACCATCCATATTTTGTTAGCATTGAGGAAAAGCTGAAGAGCTAGCAAGACTTGATCCATCACCTGTAAATATACAGGTTCACGTGTTCTTTATGCATTACAATCCTTATTTTGGGCCTGTAGATCCTTGAGCCAATCAGAAGTTCCCCACAGTGAGAACAGCAACAGAATCTTAGTCAGAAGCTTTGAAATGCACATCAGCAGATAATCCCAGGACCCAGACAGTCTAACTCCCTCACCCAAAGAACAAATATCAATGTAGACTTTTAATAGAATGTTGACTCTGCTGGGGTCTCCTGCTACTCAGACCATTTGGTGGCACCTTAGTTGGCACCCATGAATGAACAGCATGTAATAAAGGAAGAGGCCTTGAGGTTGTGAGCTAGTTGTGGAGTCAGATGGGAACTCAGAGAAAATTTAATTGATCCTGGAAACAATGGATTTAGGTAACGATTGGCTCAATGAACAAGGAAGATGAAAGTTGCAGAACTGGAATCCTGTTCTATTTCCAGTCACTTTCAAGTTCATGATGTAAAACATCTTCATTTCCTCAAGAAGTAATGGAAGATTGGTGCCGAGAACAGGAGCAGAAGCACCATTGCAGTACGGAGCACCCAGACAGGAAGAGGAATTGTTTGGCCTAGATCAAAAAGAGAAACAGTAGAGTGTTTCCCCTTGTTGGATTTCCTAATGGTTTATTTATGTGAAAAACATCAGCCATGCAGAATAACAGGTACAAAAATATTTAAAATAAACATAATTTGCATTAGAAATAGAAAAAATAGCTTATTTTTTCAAGCATACATATTTGATTTTATTGCACGTATGGAAATGAAAAAGGTTGTAAAAAGATGGTGTCCATGCAACAGCACACTGAGTTTCTCTCTGTTTAAATTCCTTCTGTTCCTACTATTTTTGTTACTTAATTACCAACAAGTGTCTATCAATAACATCCTTGGAACTCCTGGAGATAGCTGGGTTGTTTGGTTGTTGGGCAAAAAGCCTAAATTTCTTAATTACTAAACAAACAGGAGAAACAGTTTTGGGAAGAACTTTCACAAGAAGAATTCCTTGTAAGCAGTTTTTTGCTGTCTTTACTCTCTACTGGTCACAGAAACCATCTCTAGTGGATACAATTAACAGTGGCTTTTGTTTTTTAGCAGTTACTGACATTAAACTTGCAACTTACAATTCAGCATGGGAATACATAAGTGGAGAAGAGATAGTGAGGATTATTCACCTCCAGTTGCAAAAAATTGGAGACTTGCTCTATACAAGTTCCTACTTCCAACCAATTTTCTGTTTTGGCTGATACAAATGACGAGACGCCAACCCAAGCAAGCACTGGTGATTGTGCTCTAAGTAAATAATTCTCTGAACACAGTAATGTGGATCCCTTAAATTCTGGTCGCCATACTCATGAGGAAGTATCCAAAATGACTAACCTTCTCTGGCTTGCAGCCACTACAGTTGAGTTTATTTGTAATGAACTAAAAACATTAAATTCAAAAATGGATATTACTATTCAAAATGTCTGCCAAGAAGCTAAGAATCAGGATTTCAAAAATCTTAAAGGAACCAAAGGCCTCCCAATTGTTAACAATGAATTGCTTGTACCATCCTTATTCCTGTTAACATCTGTGGATCCTGCCGTCCCTCCCCTCTTTTAGGGGATTGGTTAGTAGGTCGCCTCTTATGGTATTATTTATTGTATTTGATATTAATATGCTGCTTTTAATGGGGTTTTAATGACTATAGAGCCATTTACTATGATTTATTTGATGATTTGAGATTTGTTGATTTTATTTTGTGCTCTATTTGTATGTTCATGTTCACTGCCCTGAGCCCTTCAGGGGAGGGCAGTATATAAATGTAATTAATAGATAGATAGATAGATAGATAGATAGATAGATAGATAGATAGATAGATAGATAGATAGATAGATAGATAGATAGATAGATAGATAGATAGATAAATGCTTCAAGCCTATTAAACCAATTAAGGATCCTCCCCTTAATTGCTAATAGGAAAAGGCCCAGAAGCAAAGGGGGGGGGGCATTATCCTGCCAAGGTTAAACACTTTCAGGGATTGTCCAACTGGACACATATTTAATACACATATTTAATTTTCCGGTTCCAAAATCAATGACCCTTTTTATTACTTGCCATTGTCAGGCAAACAATGTTTCTCTGGTAATTCTATCAAAATCTCCCCTGCTTTTTCATATATTCTGATAGTATGGTCTGAACTGAGCTCAACTGAGGAGAACTGGGAGATACTGAGTGGAAAAACAGGTTGTATCAAAAGGAATAAATAATGCACATGTGAGAGATGTTGGTCTGATTGATATATTATTGAAAACGTGGGTTGAATTCTACCAGTTTTCCCACTCATTCTTGCCTACACCGACTTTTCATTGCAGATTCCGTTCCACATGTCATTTGTTCAAAGAAGTCTCAGGATTTCCAGAACAAACATTTGGTGGACAAAGAGCTGTTTCTCTTGGGTGAAAGCCAGTAGAATAGTACTGGTTTGAAAGTAAATATAAAGATGTGGCTTCTTTGATCTAGAGAATATTGCAATAGTAAGACTGGACATATATTTAGGTAATCTTATAAACTTTGTATCTGCATTTTAAGAGAATGAATGTAACACCTATTTAAATTGGGGTATATATGATATAATCCCTTTAAAGTTGTTGCGACCAATAGTTGAATGGTTTGACTCACCAGTGCTGATGCTGTGACCTAGATTGGGAATAAATACAGAGAGTTATCAAAACAGCCTTGTTCAACAATGAGACATGAATAGCAAACAGATAAGCACTGCAGAACTGCCTCTTGTGAAACAACAAAATTGGTGAAATAACTCCACCCAGCACAGTTTTTCACATGAGAAAATAGCTGCGGGGGGGAGGGGGTTAGAACCCCTCACTCTCCTCATGATACCATTGCAAGTTACGTAGCAGAGTAGAACAGAGGAGACAGATTCTCAGTTGCTTTTTATTAATGGGTTTACTAACTATAAGGGAGGATTACAGGAAGATAAAATAAGAAATCCTTTCTTTCCTGTTACACATCTATGTTACTATGTGCTGCCTCACATGATGTCATCTGCTTTGTTTCTCCACTCTGGAGTCGTGTCTGCTCAAACAAAGAAACAGAGTTAACTTTATAACTTCAGAGGTATGTGCTTTCTAACATGTAAGCAACGACCATCTGACAGACAAGTAGTTGACAATTCTTTCCTACACTATGAACTTCCACCATCTTACCTGATAGAACAGTCAGTTTCCAAGGAGCACTGGTAACAGATTTCGTCTCCTGGTTATTATTGTCTTTGCGTTTATACTTGCAGGAATATTGGCCAGCACTCTGATTTGAGACCTGGAATACCCATGTATATGCTACATCATGGGGCAATGGTGCGTTGGCTGACAGGTATTTTCCATCTTTACAGAAAAAAAATACAGTCACAGAAAAGTTTGAGGAAGGCATGCATCGTGCTGCGACTATGTCTCCCTCTTGGGCTTCAGATACGTTCAGGAATATCTGAGGTGCAGCAAGTTCCCCTGAGATGAGAAAGGAAGAACGTGTAAAAACCAAGCAGGAAGGAACAGTAACACTATTTAATAAAATTAAATACTTGCCAAGAAGATCCAACGTATGAACATTCTACCTCCAGACAAAAACTTTGGGGCAGGCTTTCTTTTCCCACCTTTCTATTAATTCGTTTTAGTTTTTAATTATCTTACTAGTTTATGTTCCAAAATCACAAGGGGAAAACTGAGTGGGAACCAGGTTACATGGGAAAAGCAAATTTGTTGTACTCAGCCCGGGTGAAAAAAACAAACACTACAACAGGTTCCCCAAAGGCCCAATAAAACAAAA
>NC_059439.1:22117841-22145413 GCF_021028975.2 Sphaerodactylus townsendi | reverse complement strand
TTTTTTGTTTTATTGGGCCTTTGGGGAACCTGTTGTAGTGTTTGTTTTTTTCACCCTGGCTGAATACAACAAATTTGCTTTTCCCATGTAACCTGGTTCCCACTCGGTTTTTCCCATGTGATTTTGGAACATAAACTGGTAAGATAATTAAAAACTAAAATGAATTAATAGAAAGGTGGGAAAAGAAAGCTTGCCCCAAAGTTTTTGTCTGGAGGTAGAATGTTCATACGTTGGATCTTCTTGGCAAGTATTTAATTTTATTAAATAGTGTTAATGTTCCTTCCTGCTTGGTTTTTACACGTCCTTCCTTTCTCATCTCAGGGGAACTTGCTGCACCTCAGATATTCCTGACCGTATCTGAAGCCCAAGAGGGAGACACAGTCGCAGCACGATGCATGCCTCCCTCAAACTTTTCTGTGACTGTATTTTTTTTCTGTAAAGATGGAAAATACCTCTCAGCCAATGCTCCATTGCCCCATGATGTAGCATATACATGGGTATTCCAGATCTCAAAGCAGAGTGCTGGCCAATATTCCTGCAGGTATAAACGCAAAGACAATAATAACTGGGAGACGGAATCTGTTATCAGTGCTCCTTGGACACTGACTGTTCTATCAGGTAAGATGGTGGAAGTTCATAGTGTAGGAAAGAATTGTCAGCTACTCGTCAGTCAGATGGTCATTGCCGGGACCATTCGTGCGAATGGTCCCGGGGGGGTTGGGTCGGCGTCATGTACACTGACCCAACCCCTAGCGTGGCCGTGCGGAAGCGGCCACTGTGTGCTGTTGCATGGGCACCATCTTTTTACAACCTTTTTCATCTCCATACATGCAATAAAATCAAATATGTATGCTTGAATAAATAAGCTTTTTTTCTATTTCTAATACAAATTATGTTTATTTTAAATATTTTTGTACATGTTATTCTGTATGGCTGATGTTTTTCACATAAATCAAACAAGGGGAAACACTCTACTGTTTCTCTTTTTGATCTAGGCCAAATAATTCCTCTTCATGTCTGGGTGCTCCGTACTGCAATGGTGCTTCTGCTCCTGTTCTCGGCACCAATCTTCCATTACTTCTTGAGGAAATGAAGATGTTTTACATCAAGAACTTGAAAGTGACTGGAAATAGAACATGACTCCAGTTCTGCAACTTTCATCTTCCTTGTTCATCCAACTAATCATTACCTAAATCCATTGTTTCCAGGATCAATTAAATTTTCTCTGGGTTCCCATCTGACTCACAACCACAAGGCCTCTTTCTTTATTACATGCTGTTCATTCATGGGTGCCAACCAAGGTGCCACCAAATGCTCTGAGTAGCAGGAGACCCCAGCAGAGGCAACATTTTATAAAAACCATATATTGACATTTGTTCTGTGGGTAAGGGAGTTAGACTGCCTGGATCCTGGGCTTATCTGCTGATGTGCATTTCAAAGCTTCTGACTAAGATTATGTTGCTGTTCTCACTGTGGGGAGCTTCTGGTTGGCTCAAGGATTTACAGGCCCAAAATAAGGATTGTAACACATAAAGATCATGTGTACCTGTATATTTACAGGGGAAGGATCCAGTCTTGCTAGCTCTTCAGCTTTTCCTCAATGCTAAAAAAATATGGATGGTTTCTGTGAACGTAATTATGCATCCAATATGATTGGTATTGCTTGAATGAAAGCAGTACAGATGCCTTTTGGGGAAAATGGTGATGCCAAAGTCTGTATGAAACGTATTCTATTGCCATCATCCATTGCAATAGTCCTTGCAGTCTGTCTTTCAGTTGATGATGGAGCTGCAGAATAGAAAATCTTGAATGATTTCAATTATCTTTTTTCATTGTCAAATCTTTATTCAACAGACTGGGGCTTCCAGTGGGAACTTCTGCCTAAAACAAAAGCTTGGTGAGGAGCAGAGCATTTCTTCAGCTTTTTTTTTTTTTAACTTTGCCAGTTTTACTGGAAAATTGTTTGATAGCCTGAAGCACAAAAGTGGTGCTACAGAGATTTCTCTGGCTTGCTGGAGATTTTTCTGGTGCAGAGGAGAAAGTTGGAGAAAGAGAGGTGAGAAAGACTGCCTTTTCTAAAAGATGCCGAGCATTTACTGCAAGCCACTTATGTAATTTTCAGACTACAAACTGCTGTATGATTAGAAGACCTATAAGATGAAGTTGTTTGTTAGCCCACAGCACAAAAGCAGTGCTACAGACAGTTCCCTGGCTTGCTGGAGAGTTTGTTTGGATGCCATTACTCTTAGGCCCTTTCCGCACAGCGGAAAGGGTGCCTCTCCACCAGCAGAAATTATGCCGGTGGAGGGGTGGGGGCCGTTTGCACGGGAGTGTGCGAGCGGCCCCGCAGAAGCTGACACAGAAGAGGCAGCTTCGCACGGAGCAACCTCTTCTATGTTCCCCCACTCACCTCATCCTCCAGCTTCACTCTGGAGGCTGTCAGGGACCCGGCCATGCTGCCCTCCGACCCCTGGAGGTCAGAGAGCAGCATGGGCAGGTCCCTGACGGCCTCCAGAGCGATGCTGGAGGACAAGGTGAGTGGAGGGGATGGGGAAAGCACCATCTTCCTAGCGGTGCAGTTCGCAGCGTGCCGATGGGAAGATGGCGTTTTAGAATAACCTCGCTCAACGAGCGAGGTTATTAGGAGCGGCTTCATGCTGCTCCCGGGCGGCCAGGACGGTGCTGCTGCGATCCAGCAGCACCTCCTGTGCGAACAGCCGCCCAGGGACACCGTTTTTGCTGTCCCTGGGCCACTGTAAATGACCCGTGCGAAAAGGGCCTTATATAAGGAAATAGACTTCTGTACAAGAAAACCAACTTTGGCAGTTTGTTGAAGTTAAAAGTAGAAGGGAAGAAAATAAGAACTGACTAGCTATCCCAAAGAAACTGGGCGACCTGGCTAGATTAATCTTGCAGTTTCAGAGATATTGTCCCAAGTGCTGGAGAAAAGCCAGTAAGGCAAGCCCTGAGGCATTTTCCCACCCCTTTTTTCTCTTCCATTTTTCTTTGCAATGGATTAGAGATAAGGGGATTAATCTCTACTCAAGGAAGTTAAACTCTTCTGGTTTGCTCTGAATGTGAAAGAAGGCTGCATAAGAAAGATGCTGCATGTGAAAAAGTGTTGACTTTTACTTGAATTTTGGACTGTTTAATATGATGCCAAGAGAGAAAAATACTGGGGAAAATTAAGTGCTCCATGAAATGATGATGAAAATAGTCTTACTGACAAGCACTATGCTTGAAACTAATACAAAAATGAAAAAAAATAGATGAAGGTTTGATGGAGCTTAAATGAGAGCTAAATAAGATCACTATGCTGGAAATGAATATGAAAACTATACTGGAGGACTTTAAAGCTGTACATGGAAAGATGGAAGAAATTGAAGGGAAAATAATACACCTGGAAAAAGATGAAGAAAGAAATTAAAAAGTATTATTACTTTGGGAAATTAAAGAGAAGGAAAAATATTGAGATTTAGAGAAATAGAGGATATTGAATGAGAGAATATAGAGGATAGAATCATTCTGGGTAGATCTACTGAGGAAGTACAAGAGCAAGTGGATGAAGTTTTCAGGATGAATTCAAGAATTGCAAGAGATAAAAAATTAGATAGAGATATTTTGGTTACATGCATTAGAAAGGCTTTTAGAAATTATATTCTCTATTCTCATTACAAAGAAAGACTAAAAATTAAAGGGAGAGAAGTCATTATTATGAGAGAGATTCCAAAAAGAGCACTTCAAATGAGGAAGAAATGTGCTGATTTGACAGAATGTTGAAGAAAAATAATGTTTATTATAAATGGGCCTGTTTAGGAGTGTTATTTCAATTTAAAGAAATTAGAAGGAAAATCTCCAGCATGGTAGAAGCAGGAATATTTATCAGAAAATACAAAAAAAAGAGAATTGAAATGAGATAGGGTGTAACTTAATCATTGTTATAGTGTCTCTTTCTGATTTTCTTTCTTTCTTTTTTGTGATTTTTAATTAATAAAGTGTGATGGTTAATTCATTAAGTCATTTAAGTTGGAATGTTAATGGGATGAGTTGTCCAGAAAAAAGAAAGAAAATATTTAATTGTTTATATAAATTTTAAAAATCAGATATATTGGGGTGCTGTGTTGTTTCCGGGCTGTATGGCCATGTTCTAGCAGCATTCTCTGCTGACGTTTTGCCTGCATCTGTGGCTGGCATCTTTAGAGGATCAAATCTGATAGAAGATCTGATAGAACACGGCCACACAGCCCAGAAACCACACAGCACCCCAGTGATTCCGGCCATGAAAGCCTTCAACAATTCAAATCAGATATACTGTTTACAAGAAACTCATGTTATTCAGAAAGACAAGAAATTATTGGTCAATGGAAAATTGGGTAAGGAATTTATTGCTGTAAGGGAAAATAAGAAAAAGGCTGGCATAGTGGTGTATATTAAGGGATATTTGGAACCTGAATGTAAATATGTTGATAAAAATGGAAGATTAATTTGTATTAAAATTAATTTAAATGGAAAATAAACTTTGGTAGTTGATTTATATGCCCCAAATCAGGGAAGAGAAAAGTTCTATAATTAAGTCTTGGACAATGTTTCAGAATGGAGTTATATGAATTTGATTTCATTGGGAGATTTTAATGGAACAATAAATCCTACATTAAATAAAAGTCAAAAAGATAATAAAATTAGAGAATCTAGTCAAGGTAAATTACCTAAAAGGTGGGGGGGTTTTTTTGCTTTAATGGAAAATTTTGATTTGATGGATGTGTGGAGATATTTAAATAATTTTGAAATGGCCTGATGGCCATTTTATTTTATTTTGCTCTACCAGGAAACAGGAGCTGGAAGTGGGAGATTCCCTCCCCTTAAGAGGGAATGGCAACCCTAACTAGGAAGTCAGGGGAGCAGTCAAATGCTTTTGTTTTATTATGTGATAAAGTACACATTTCATACGGATGCAGCAGAAACAAAAAGGCTTTTTGGTCCAAAACATTAAAAGATTTATTGTAGCATAACTCATCAATTGCCAAAATAGAGAATGGGATTTCTTGGCAGGAAAGAGGTTGACACAATTATTCCTGAATTACCCATTTTCACTAAAAAGGCTGAAAGCAGCATAGGTCCAAGCAGTACACAGGGTATAGATTACAGTAAAGAAGTACAAGTTTAATCGTTTATGGGAAATGCCTCTTCACTGATGAAGTAGAGATGCAGTTTCTAAAAGTGCTCTTTCTCAATGCTGAGCTAGTTCATACTGTATTTGAAAGTCATCTTGGAACTGATGATATTCTGTATATAATTGATTTTTAAATTGTTTAAAAAAAATTCTGAAGTAAACACAGACAACCAGTAAGATTTTGAATCAGGAATACATGAAAAATCAGGAACTTACATCTCTCTTTTTTTTGCAATGTATTTATGTTTTATTTGGATTAAATGAATAACATCATAACTTGTACTACACCATATCTTACATTCCACATATTACATTATACATAATAACAATATAATTTGTGAATTTTTAACACTTTACTAAATTATCGTATAGACTTCCATCTGTGCATGCTCTATTTGTAAGCGAACAAGCAGTCAAATAAAAATTTAGTTTTGGATATCATATTTTGTATACATATAAATCTTCCATTGTTTCCATTGATTTTTGTTATTATAACTCTCTTCCAAGTCCTCTTGCCCTGGCATTTGTGAGATCTTGACTATTTCTAACATTTTCATTTGCCAGTCAAGTATAGAAGGAACATTTCTCGTTTTCCAATTTTTAGCAAGAACTATTCTAGCTGCCGTTGCTAAATATTGAAACAATATTGTTTTACTCTTATATACTCTTAATACTACTACACATCCCCAATAAATATAATTCTGGGGAACATTTTATTGATAATTTAAGCATACTCAATATTTCAGTATGAATTTGTATCCAAAACATTTTAATTTTCGTGCAAGACCACCATTGATGAAAAAAGAACCATTTTCAGCTCCACATTTCCAACAAAGCACAGGTTTCTTAGTAATTTTAGCTATTTGGGTTGGCAGAAGATACCATCTAAATATAATTTTATAGCAGTTCTCTTTTATATAATAGCTATTTGTGAATTTTAAACCTGTGTTCCAGGTTCTCTCCCAATCTTCCAATAATATTGGGTGTCCCAGATCTTTTGCCCATTTGACCATATAATCTTTTGTTATTTCATCTTCTAACTTTAACTCAAGACATATATTATACATTTTTTGATTAGCTGGTCATCTTTCCTAATCAAATACATCTCTAGCCTGTCCTCCTCTCCTTGTATCCAAAATGGTTTAAGTTCTTTAGAAAAAATATCATATAATTGGTGATATAACCACCAACCTAAATTCCATCCTTAAGTTCTTCAATAGTTTTCATCTTATATTTCATTTCTCTAATCGTTTGATCTTTTTAAAATAAATCTGAGTATTTTAGCCATCCTTTTTCTAATTTATTTTTACCTAACAATGCTTCGTGAGGAGAAAGCCACATTGGTGTACATCTAAATAATATTTTTCTGTATTTCTGCCAAACTCTATATGTAGCAAATCTAAATGGATGGTGGAGGAACTGCTTATTGATTTTTTTCTTTTTGGTACCATAGATAGGCGTGCAAACCATACCTTAAGTCTGCACCTTCTAAAGTAATAATACTATTATTAGCCAAAGTAAACCAATCTTTTAACCATACAAGACAGATAGCTTCGTAATACATAGGAACTTACATCTCATCTATGCTGCAGCAACTATGAGACAAACACTCTGAGGAGTGTAGCAAAATGATAGGAAACCACAAGAAACGTATCGACATAGTCAGGAACAGATAAAAGAGTTAAATAAAATCCTGAAACAGACAATCAGATGGGGGACTTTTTACAAGCTCCTCTTTACAAATCTAATTCTCGCATCCCAAGATTATCTTGCCTCAAATGATGATATCCAAGTTCCACAAATGAATGTGACATGTTTGAGGGCTCTGATGCAGGTTCACAGCTGAGTCCACACATCTGCTTTGATGGAGCAATGGTTGCATATTGTGTTTCTGCATTCTGGAAGGGTGGTGACTTAGAAATTAAAAGAACAAAATATCAGTTATCGAAAAATCTTCAAGCATTGGCTTTTGATGGAAATATTGGGATTTTTTGGGTTGTTTGTTTTTACATTTGATGCTAACCGAAAAAAAGACATTTCCCCTGATCAAGAGAATCCAGGTTAGAAAATTAAAATTAGAGAATTATCAATTTGCAATCAGCATAATTTAGTGTGTAGGATTTGGGAGCCCCTGGTTTAAATCTCCACAGTGTTATGGAAGCTTGCCAGGAGACCTTGGGTTCATACATGCACTCTCTGTCATACTATCTCACAGAGCTATTGTGAAATCGTGAAAATAAAATGTAGGACGGAGAAAAGGCTTTAAACTCAGACTCCATTGGGGAGACTGGTGGAATATTAGTGGACTACCACAAAGTCTAGCAAGTACTGTAGAACATACAGTAGAATCCTTGACCATTTGTGATTATTTGATATTCTTTCACTAGTGGGTTGATGTGAGAAGGAGGGGGCTAGCTGAACAAGCCCCCCCCCATGTGGCCCACTCAAGAGGTGCCAGGGGCTCCATCACTTCCCCTCTTGCTCTTCCCGGTGTGGAAAATATTTTTTGAAAGCAGAAAGTTAAAAATTGATGAATGAGATTACTAACAATCAGGGCTTAAGTGGTTTATTGACTGTGCAGCACAAAGTTCTACATTGTAAATGAAAGGATAAAAATAGTGGAAAAAATTACATCACAATTGCAGTTTGCAATTTATGGCAATTTCATTTATTATTCATCAACAGGATAGGTGTAACTATCAAGAAACCCGCCCTCAACTGGAAAAAAATGGCACAGTTTAAGGAATTTTGTTACAGAGGTTGTGTGCATCAGTGTAATTTACATCTCCAAGAAGCTTGGCAAAACGTCAGGTAGAAAAGTTGACATAGGGCCTTTCCCCACTTATGGTTTGCAGTGTGCTACTCTCAGCATGAGCGATTTCCGCTGCGGGGTCGTGTTCCCCACTGCCCCGCGTTCTGCGTGGGGCAGTCAGAAGGTGCAGTTTCTTCAGCACCAGAAATTATGCGCGCTGAGGGGACATGGGAGCGCAGAGTCGGGGTGGCTGCGTTGTTGACGCCCGGACTCGTGGGGAGCGCCACTGGACCACGCGCTATTTGGGGAGAGTAGCACGCAGCAAACAGTAAGTGGGGAAAGGGCCATGGATAGGGTTGCCAAAACCCAGCTGGGGACTCGAGTTCTGGAGCAACAAGAGATTTCCATACTATAGGTAGAATCATAGGTAGACTCTGTGGAAGAGGTAGACTTCAGAGGTGAACTCTGTGGCATTACTACACTGCTGAGCTTCTTCCCAGGTCTCCGGGAATTTCACAAGCTAAAATTAAAACTAGATTATTGTAGTAATAAACAAAATATGGTGTAATAAGGCATCTCCAAAACAGACACAAGAAAAAAAATTGCCTGCCATAATTACTCACTGCGGTGTAGTGGAATCCCACAATGCTGGCATCTGAGGAGGAAGTTACACAATTTCACTGAGTAGATTTTCAAAGTGTGTAGGTGTAAATATTATGTGCATATTTATATTTGTTAGGTAGAGAGAGGGATCAATATCTTACACTGAACATTTTCCACAGAGGTCAAACTGCTTGTTTTCTTCACTGGAGTTTGTTCTCTGGAGAAATCAGAAGGTAAAGTGCATTTTTAATGTTACATATTTACTGTATTCATTGTAGAGAGTTTTCAGAATTTGCCACAACAAAAAAACTTCTTCACAAATTAACTCAAACAGCAGAATAAGGGGCCCCTCCCCCAGCATTTCTCCTCCCTCCTAAACTCTGCTATTTGTGCCAAGGTATGATAAAAAACATTAATTTTGGAATGAAATATCTAACTTAATTACAGATCAAGTAATGTTGAAACAGATCAAGTAATGTTGAAACAAACTCAACCATGCATGTTTATCACTTCACCACTGAATGGCTTCTCAATCAATGTGTAAGCTGAGCGAACATCAAGTGATCCTCAATCTCTTTGTGGTAACCAATCTATATTGGGTACTCTATGTTTTGGGAAACAGACTACATTGTAAAAGGAAGGGAATGGAAGCCAAAAAGGTGTTCATATCTTCCTTCACTGTTGGTGTCTCCCTTCAATGGAAACATTTTATTGGCCTTTTTCAAAACATTTTGTGTTCAGCAGAAAAGGCCATAGTCTATCTTTCTCTCGGCTGCCTTTACCCAATAGGATCTTACAGGTTTTCTACTAGGCCGTTTCCGCACGGCCACGGTAGGGGTCGGGTCGGCATACATGATGCCGACCCGGCCCCTCTGGGACCGTTCATGCGAACCTCCCAGGACAACGGAGCAGCGCTGCGCCGTCGTCAGGTTGACCTACCTGCCCTGCGGGCCTCCAGCACATTGCCGAGGCCAGGGGACACGCCCCCCCTGCCCTGCACGACTGCTCCAGAGTCGTAGGGCAGAGGGGGCATGTCCCCAGGCCTCGGCGATGTGCCGGAGGGCCGCAGGGCAGGTAGGTCTACCGGACATGGGGGGAGCGAAGATGCCTTGAAGCAGCTGCGCCCCCTGTGCGAATGGCTCCCTGGGGACAGCGTTTTTGCTGTCCCCAGGGCGCCATATACGGCCCGTGCGGAAAGGGCCTTAGACTCAAAGAACTCACAATTATAAGGTACAGCTGCAGCCTTAACATTGGCATGGGGACACAGACCAAGGCACTCATGCAACAAAATCAAGTTTTTATTTATTTATTTATAGCTTGCCTTTCTCCTCAGTGTGCATTCAAAGCAACGTACATCATTCTCTTCTTTTCCATTTGATCCTCAACAACAACTCTGTGATATAGGTTAGGTTGAGACTGTGTGACTGGTCCAAAGGACCTTAGCAAGGTTTCATAGCAGTCAGGATTCAAACATGGTTTTCCCAGATCCTAATCTGCCATTTCAACCACTACACCATGCTAAGGCATTTTAAATACATTTAAATGCTGTATTTTAAATGTCGTCTAAATGTCACAAATGTTTTAATGGTGAAATCTTTTAATGTTTCAGTGTTCGCTACCTTGGGGACCTTATTTAGGTGGAAAGAATGCATAGAAATGCTTTAAAATACATCTATATATCTGAAACTAATGTAAATAAATAAATAGGGTGGGTAAAATGCCCCCCACAAAAAGTGTTCTTCATGTAAGTGCAGAAAAAACTATATGCCGACTTCTCCCAAGATCTGCTCATACAAACTTGGATAAATTAGCTAAGGTTTTGGGGGGGATGTTTCTCCACAAGAATGTCATAAATGTAACATGTCTATCAAGTTTTAAGTTACCAGTAAGACAAGATAATAAGTAAATCACGCTTTCAGTAAAATGCTAGAATCACAAGGAAAGTGATTAAATGTTATTCTCACCTTGAAAATCGTTGCGATAGAACTAAAAAAACAAAACTCAGGTTACATAACTTTACATCCCAGATTGGTGAGCCTCCTCCTTGTATCATCTTTCATTCTTTCTTTCCTGCTCCCATCCAGTCTTCTCTTGTTCAGAGACAAGCCTATGCCCACAACTTTTTCATGGACTTGCCATAAATGAGACATAATTGGACAACTTAATTATTAAAGGTTCTAACAATTATTCAGTTGGGGCCTGCCAAAGTAGATATTTGATTTTATTTTGAGTTGCACAGTACTATATTGACAACTACCACTTTACTATCCCTTCTGTGTTGCCACCAGTCAATCAATCTTTAGTCAACAAAATCATTTCAGAGGGTAGCCATGTTGATCTTGGGTAGAAACCTTATATTTCAGTCTAGTAGCAGCTTAGATACAATGTCCAGAATATACGTTTTAGAGAATCAAAGCTCCTTTCATTGGATAATAAACACATTCAGCCTTTTATTTCATTCTTTCATGGAGAAAATGGCACATCAATATGCACCTTTGCATACAAATACTCAGGTCCCCAAATGTCTACAACTGAGGATGCATGTGTGAATAGCCACACATGTACCTCCACCTGTTCCCTGGGTAGCACTATCTCCAGTCCAACAGACATGCAGTTTAGCTCCTCCTGGTAGCAAATCCTTCCTCCTCACCCTTCACGGGGGTAAGATTGGCTTATTGTGGCTTCTTTTGTCCACATACTTAAGTTGAGTTGACTCTTCAATGACATCCTTTTTGTGGCGAAAATTCAGGGGCGTAACGAGGCAGCCCTGGGCAAACTGTAGCCCTGGGCAAAACCTGAGTTGGATGCCCCCCCCCCCATGGGCGGCCACTCCACCACGACCAAATTTGTTTTTGCCCCAAACTTGGGGGGAATCATTAGGGCAGTCTCCTGATGAGACCCTGAAAGTTTTGAGACTGTGCCTTCAGAAATGCTCCCCACCCCAGCCTGCAACCCCTAAGAACAGTAATACAGAAAACTCAATGCAGAACAAAGATTCTTGGGCAAATTTCTGGGATGTTCCTTCAGGGGGCGCATTTTTGGATGTATCTGCACCAAAATTTCAGGGTATCATCTGGAAACTGTCCTTATGCTACTCCCCAAGTTTTGGTGAGGTTTGGTTCAAGGAGTTCAAAGTTATGGACTCCCAAAGGGGGTGCCCCATCCCACATTCTTTGATAAGGAAATGGGGGCTACCCTTTTGAGGGTCCATAACTTCGGACCCCCTGAACCAAACTGCACCAACCCTTGAGGTTGCCATCATGACAGTCTCCAGATGATACCCTGAAATTTTGGTGCTGATACGTCCAAGAATGCCCTCCCTGCAAGAACATCCCGAAATTTGCCCAAGAATCTTTGTTCTGCATTGAGTTTTCTGCATTGCTGTCAATGGGGGTTGCAGGCTGGGGGGCACATTTCTGAAGGCACAGTCTCAAAACTTTCAGGGTCTACTGCCCTAATGATACCCCCCAGGTTTGGTGCAGTTTGGTTTAGGGGGGCCAAAGTTATGGACCCTCAAAAAAGTAGCCCCCATCTCCTATTAGCTCCCATTGGAAACAATGGGGGATAGGGGCACCCCTTTTGGGAGTCCATAACTTTGGACTCCCTGAACCAAACCTCACCAAACATCGGGGGTAGCATAAGGACAGTCTCCTGAAGATACGCTGAAATTTTGGTGCCGCTAGCCTAAAAACTGCGCCCCCTGCAGGCCAAAAATGGAAAACCACTAAAAATACCCAAAAATGAACCCAGCATTTTGATGCCCCCCACAAGGTGATGCCCTGGGCAGCTGCCCACCTTGCCCAATGGGCATTACGCCAGTGCGAAAATTACATTATCATGCTTAATCTCTGACCAGGCTGACACGATTCATTGAATGGCCTTATCTTCTCCTCTGTTTGCAAGCAACTTTGGCAACAAGCAGCTCTGTTTTACACCCATCCCAGTTGGCCAGAACACAAGAAATTGGTGTGGGAAGTAGGGTCGGCAGCATTTAAACTTGTCCCTCTAGTTGTCCCAATAATCTCACAAATAACTACAGGGTGTCATTACAACAGATGAATATATTTAATGACCAGCAAAATCCAAAATTGCATCCTTTACGGTCTTCCTCAGTGCTGAATGACACAACATTTCAAAACACACATTCAATGGTTGATGTATAAATCCACACCAGGACCTTCTTTCTGAATATACAGTGAACGACAAAAAAGGTGATTGTGTGTGTGTGTGTGTGGGGGGGAATTGTTATAATAATGGTTCCCTGGTCACAAGTGTACACTAATATATTTTGATAATATTGTATTGTAGTTAGCTGGACTGTTATAGAAATATTGATATAGTTGAGGTCAAGTTTTTTTCCTCCCCTTTTATTTGCATTCAAGAATATCTGGATCTCCATTTCCCATACAGAACTAGGAAGAACAGGGGAATCCTTGTGGGGATCATTTGCAGCAAATATTAGGGGGGAAGCAACTGTCTTATGGCCTGCTAAGGTCTCCTGGACATAAATTAATTCCTAATATTTTCCTACTTTACAAGTATCTGGTGATTTCGCAAACATGGAACCTAAAACCTTTCAACCAGAGGTGGGATCCAGCAGGTTCTCACAGGTTCCCGAGGGTAGGTTACTAATTATCTGTGTGTGCCAAGAGGGGGTTAATAATTGGTGATTTTGCCACATGATTTTTGCCTTAGTTACGCCCCTCCTCTCAGCAGTAGCACGCAGAACTTGAAGCAGTCTAGCAGGAGGTGCACCGGTGTGCGTGGCAGCCTGCGCCTGCGTGCATTCGTTTCCCGCCCAAGGACTGGCGCAGCGGCTGCGTCCTTGCCACTGCGTCCTTGCCACCTGCCCAGGAATGCCCCACCCCCGGAATGCCCAGCCATGCCCCCATCGTGCCCCGCCCAGCCCCATTGGCGCTACACCACAGTTTGAATCCCACCACCATGGAAACCTGTTACTAAAATTTTTGGATCCCACCACTGCCTTCAACTGGTAGATAAACAAGGCCTTGTTTTCATGTCATCATGACTCACCTTTCTTTACTGAGAAACAGACCAAGGCAGCCAGAATCAGAACAGCACATGGCACAGCTGGAATGATCCATTTAAGGACTGTGAAATGAGAATTAATCAAATTTTATTAAGCAAGCTCCAAAGGTTTTCTTTTCAATCCTGTCATAGAACCAGCAGGAGGTCAGCAAATGAACTGGGCTAAGTGAATCAATTTGAGCAAGTCATTCAGCTATTTTATTCCATTTTCTCCTCTTTTTTTGAAATTTATGGCCTCTTCACTGAAATTTTGTTTTCTAATTTTTGTGACACTTACTTAAAAGTTTCTGTCAAATACGTTTGGCTAGATGTTTTAAAATTCACATGTTATGTGAACCATAGTGTTGCTAGGTATCCGCTGGCAACTGGCAAGGAATGGGCTCGTGCGGGGGGGGGGGGGGAGTCTTACCTATTGCAAATTGAGGCTGAGGCCTCAATGACATTGGGATGTTGTCACTCTTTTTGGGTTAGGTATCAGACATGATAAGAAAACAGTGTGATGCCAAGAATGCTTTCCTGGAAATAAGCCACACTGAATAGATCTGAATAAGATTCTAAGTAGACCTCCTTGGAACAGCATTGTAGATAGATGATTAGGTATCCAAAAACTTTTTCAAAGTAGGGAAAAATGTTGGGAAAAAGAGGTGAAGTTGGATAGAGCTTGATACTAGCATAGCTAATAGCAAAAAAATTTCTGTTGGACCTGTGTCTGGTGATAGTATCAACAATAAACATACTTGGGTACTAATATGGAGTAGAGGAACTCTGTCCAGAAGTTGGTGCAAGATCAAAGATCGCAGCTGCTTCTATGAAACCACATCTCTATTCTAACATCATTCTGCCCAATCTCAATAAAATGTGATGTTCATGAAATCGTGATTTCAGTCATTTATGTTCTTCACAGGTGATGGGTGTGGGTCATAATTGAAATACATACACTATTTGAAAAGGCTAATTATTACTAGTAAAATTATATGGAATTACTCAATATTTAAAAACAGCATTATGACCTTCCAGATTATGACTTCTCACTGCTTGGAATGAAAGTATACAACAAACTGCATTACTTATCCGATTCTTACCATAGGTGTAGAATATTTTATATATAATATTGACATTTCCTCAACCAGTTATAGGTAATGATTACCTAGACAGGGAATAATCAATAGTAGGACTGGACATATATTTAGGTGATCTTATAAACTTTGCTTTTCTATTTTAAGAGAATGAATGCAACACCTATTTAAATTGGGGTATATATGGTATAATCCCTTTAAAATTGTTGCTACCAATAGTTGAATGGTTTGACTCACCAGTGCTCATGCTGTTACCTAGATTGGGAATAAATACAGAGAGTTATCAAAACAGCCTTGTTGAACAATGACACAATTATAGCAAAAAGATAAGCACTGCAGAACTGCTTCTTGTGAAACAACAAAATTGGTGAAATAACTCCACCCAGCACAGCAGAGGCGTAGCTAGAGAAAATGGAGCTTGGTGCAAAATCTGAGTTTTGCTGCCCCCCCAGTATGGGTAGCCACCCTCCCCCACTATCATGGTATGTCCCCCTCACTCAACCTTTCCTTTCCTTTCCCTGCAGCAGGCTCTGAGGCTCGGCTTCAGGGAAGCTGCCGCTCTGGCAACCTGTCTCTATGGTTCTCTTAAAAGGGCAATGCTGAGCAATTGGATGCCCCCCACATGACCCACAGCTGTTCTCCTGGTGCGTGGCGCACCTCCCACCCTGTTATCGCTATGCTTCTGCAGCACAGTTTTTCACATGAGAAAATAGCTGGGGGGGGGGGGTTGAGCCCCTCCCTCTTCCCATGATACCATTGCAAGTTACACAGCAGAGCTGAACAGAGGAGACAAGATTTTCAGTTACTTTTTATAAATGAGTTTACTAACTATAAGGGAGGGTTACAGGAAGATAAAAAAAGAAGAAGAAGAAGAAGAAGAAGAAGAAGAAGAAGAAGAAGAAGAGTTTGAATTTATATCCCCCCTTTCTCTCCTGCAGGAAACTCAAAGGGGTTTACAATCTCCTTGCTCTTCCCCGCCACAAACACCCTGTGAGGTAGGTGGGACTGAGAGAGCTCCGAGAAACTGTGACTAGCCCAAGGTCTCCCAGCTGGCGTGTGTGGGAGTGTACAGGCTAATCTGAATTCCTCAGATAAGCCTCCACAGCTCAGGCGGCAGAGCTGGGAATCAAACCCGGTTCCTCCAGATTAGATACACAAGCTCTCAACCTCCTACGCCACTGCTGCTCCTTTCTTTCCTGTTACACATCTATGTTACTTTGTGCTGTCTCACATGATGTCATCTACCTTGTTTCTCCACTCTGGAGCCATGTCTACTCAAACAAAGAAACAGAGTTAACATTATAACATGTAAGCAATGACCATCTGACTGACGAGTAGCTGACAATTCTTTCCTACACTGTGAACTTCCACCATCTTACCTGATAGAACAGTCAGTTTCCAAGGAACACTGATAACAGATTTCACCTCCTGGTTGTTATTGTTCTTGCATTTATACCTGCAGGAATATTGGCCAGCACTCTGCTTTGAGATCTGGAATACCCATGTATATGCTATATCATGGGGCATTGGTGCGCCGGCTGAGAGGTATTTTCCATCTTTACAGAAAAAAAATACGGTCACAGAAAAGTTTGAGGAAGGCATGCATCGTGCTGCGACTGTGTCTCCCTCTTGGGCTTCAGATACGTTCAGGAATATCTGAGGTGCAGCAAGTTCCCCTGAGATGAGAAAGGAAGAACATGTAAAAACCAAGCAGGAAGGAACAGTAACACTATTTAATAAAATTAAATACTTGCCAAGAAGATCTAATGTATGAACATTCTACCTCCAGACAAAAACTTGGGGGCAGGCTTTCTTTTCCCACCTTTCTATTAATTCATTTTAGTTTTTAATTACCTTACCAGTTTATGTTCCAAAAGTCACATGGGAAAAACCAAGTGGGAACCAGGATACATATGAAAAGCAAAGTTGTTGTACTCAGCAAAGGGTGAAAAAAGAAAACATTAGAACAGGTTCCCCAAAGGCCCAATTAAACAAAAAAGATTTGGACCCGCCTTTAGACTGAAATCTGGATATACAATTTTTTTAAAAAATCAAATAGACAATGAGCAGTATGTAGGAATTGGCAATCCCAGAGCCATATTTTTTGTCATTCATTAATTTGTGCTCACAGATCAATTGGCCGTAAGCTGATACAGGAAAAAGAAAAGAAAGTACATATCTATAAATAAGATTCATATTGCACTCTCCAGCTCACCTGGAAAGTTGCAGTCGGTTAAATGTGTGTCATGGACACCTTTGCCCAAACTCCTGTGAGCTGCAAACAGAGAACCTGTAATTACATGCACATGGCATGCTTTAGGCAATGCTTTAAAATAAATGCAAACCCAGTAATCCCAAAAGGCTATCCATAACTCCTTTAATGCAGATTCTCATTCCTTAATCCTTTTGAGACAGTCTAAAATGGGGTTGGTAATTCTTTCTGGTAATTCTTTCTGGAAATCTGGTAGCACATTAGATAGTGCAGTCCTAAATAAGAGATTTCAGAAGCTAATCCTACCAAGAATAAGAGTAAGGGTTGGATACAGCCAACTTTTTCACTCAATCTTGAGTAATTCTCTTTCCTACTATTGCCTGAATTCCATGTGGCTTTTGTTCATACAGGGCTCATGACTATCAGAATAGCCTTATTAGTGGCCTCCTTCCTTCTTCACTGTAAGTGTGCTTAGGATTTCAGCTTGAGGGCCAAAGCAGGCATTACAAATTGCAGAAGTTTGTGATGGAGATAAGCAGCCATATTGCAGCTACGCATTTCCAGTGGCAGTGCCATTTAACAATGCCACACGGGTATGATTTAGATTGGGATGATTGTCTGGGGAGAAAATAGTCTTCTCCTTCCCCCATCCCATTTTCTTAAACCGAAACTGAGGGGTTGTTTTCCTAATCACCAGGGTTCAGATGCAGGTATTTGATGCAGCTGCCTGATGGGGCAAATAGTGCTCGACAATGCCCTTGTGACTTGGGAAAAGAGCATGAGGGATACATAGGCAGAAACCTGTTCTCCTCCATGCTGCAGTCTCAGTCTGAATTGGGACCCTGTGGTGCCCCTAAATGGAATTGCCCCTAAGAACTATCCACTGTGGAATGGATATTAGTTACCATATTCAACTTCTGTAGTTTGTTGCATGTAGTTTGGCCCTAAGAATCAAAACTGATAGAACATTGAAAGATGCATAATTGGGCTGCCCAAGTATTTTTTTTTGTAGATGCTGACAGAAGCTGGATGATTCCACAGCCCTATGGAAGCCCCCCCCCCTCGCCCCCGGCACCCAAACAAACCTACCCGGCCGGGCAGCTGTGGCGGCTGTCCGCTTTCTGCCTCACCACCCCCTCCCTTTCCATAGCAATCTCCTCTGCCCACCATAACAAACCCATCTTCCAAAGCATCCAGCCTCCCCCTAAGACTTAACTCATTCTCCCACCATCCCAACACCAGAAGCCACAACCTCCAATACATACTTCAATCCTGCCCCAACACTGGCCTCTGCAAAGGTAAGTGCTGTGGAGCGGGAGGGCACCAACAGTTCAGACCACTGCAAGGGGAAGATGCTTGCAAGACCCAATGGCATCAGGCACATAGATAAGAGGGGGGTCACGTTCAAACCCCTTCCATTACATGTCTGGCTTGCTTGAAACAATGCATGCAATTGAACAACCGGACCCACCCCATAAAAAATCTACACCTATGGCACTGAATGGCATCCCCCACCCCACAATGGACTTTTGCTGCTAGTTTAATAAAAAAGAGGAAAATGCCAAAGAGCCATATACCAAGGAAAGCTTTTTCCAGTCATGTTAGACCTATTCAGCTGTTCACAGATTCCCCCATGCATGAATACTAAGGGCTTTTCTGGTCTTGGATACCCAATCAGAGCTGGTATTTTCAATTCAGAAGTTTCCATCACATATAAAGAAAAGATGGAGATCGTCAAAGAACAGCACTAGAAAAGAGATCCTCAGGGCTATATAATAAAAAGGTTATCCTGTTTAGCCAAAGGGGTACACGGTTAAGGGGGCAATAATCTACCTCGAAGGACAATTGAATCATTCTATGAATCTTTCTATGAATCAACATCATTACCATCAACCGAAATACAAAGGAACAAATTTCTGAGAATATTAAGAAAGACTATTTAAATCATATATTGTTCTCTTCTTTAGTTTGATGTTGACACACACAGGTAGACTTTCTCCTGGGAAAGCTCTACAATGAAATGTGCTGTCCCAAATGTGCTTTCCCAAGGCATAGGTCACCTCCACCAAATCTCACTGCTGTTTCCCCAAACTCACCAAAAAACCACAACAGGTGCATCCTGGATCAGCAGCAGCCCGTCCTTTCTTCCTTGATATACTCTCTGTCCCCTTCACTTTACTGGCAGAACAACCGGAAGTAATCAGGGCTTTTGAAACAGGAAAAACTCCGTCTCCCACTCTGCACGTGTTTGGTCTCTCTATGTCTCTATCTCCCTCTCTTACAGGCACTCACACACAAATTGAAATACCTTTATTGGCATACTTACACATTCATATCCACAAAAGACACAAACAAAAATAAGGTATAAACACAAAGATTAAAATATGAGTAAAAATTAAGAACTTATATAAAGCGCTCACACACACTACTATAGATGTTTTAGGAGGAAAATGCAAACCATTACATGTTTTCTTTGCATCTGAACCTTTGATTATCAGCCATATTTATTTCATGAGGACGCTTCAAGGTCAAAGAGCCTTTCCCTTCCCTTCCTTTCTCCTCCTTCATCAACCTTCTTGTAGACTTTGTTCAATAAATTCATATTCTAGAAAGAAAATTTGGACATAAGTTTTGGCAAGGAGCTCTTTGCAAGTGTTTCTCAGAATGGGCTGGTCCTTCATGCTAACCTGACCAGCATTTTAACTTTCTTATAGCAGCAAGACAGTTTAATTTTAGGCTGTTCCTCTTTAACCCTCTTCTAGCCAGTGTCAACTGCCTTAGAGGCTTTACTCAAGTTTTCCCCTTTCTGTTTTCTTCAGCTATCATGCCCATTTCTTGGTACACATGCAGGAGTGAGAACCTTGAAGTTCATCCTTTGGGGATCTGGAATTTGGGGATTTCCTGGGTGTTGGACAGGAAGTTCCTATAAGATGAACTGAGTTATCAGGCTGATAGTTGTTAGTTCTATTTCAAGAGGACAGTTGTGCGAGCAGATAATGTTACAGATAAAAGACTGGAGTCAGTGACAGTTCCCCATTTCCAAAATGCAGTTCAATTTCTTCAACAAGTAATTGATTGTTAGTGTTGAGGGATTTGGAGGAGAGTGACTATTGTGGAGCAGAGAAAGCAACAATAGGGTATTATTTGTTTCTTGATCAAAGAGAGAAAAACTAGAATACATGGAGGTGGGTGTCAAAGCATAGCCAATATATTACAATAGGGAAATAAAAAGTTCCCAAATTTGATCATTATACAGAGAGTATAACAAGCTTTCCTGACTGCCGATTCAATGAAAAGTTGGAATAATAGTCACAGAAAATGAAGTTCCTGTCTGATAAAGATCGCTCAGCCTCCAGACAGGGAGTGCAGTTCTGTGTCTTGGGCCCTTTCCGCACTGCGGAAAGGGCGCTCCTCCACCGGCAGGAATTCTGCCGGTGGAGGGGTGGGGGCCGTTCGCACGGGAGCGTGCAAGCGGCCCCCGCAGAGGCCGGCGCGGGAGAGGCGGCTCCGCATGGAGCTGCCTCTTCCCTGTCCCTCTCCCACTCACCTCGTTGCCTTCGTCGCTCTACTGGGCTGCTGAGACCCGCCCACGCTGCCCTCCGACCTCCAGGGGTCGGAGGACAGCGAGGGAGGGTCTCAGCAGTCCAATAGAGCGACGAAGGTGACAAGGTGAGTGGGAGAGGGACGGGGAAAACAGCGCGTTCCCAGTGGTGCCGTTTGCACCGTGCCAGCGGGAACGCGCTGTTTCCCCAAAAACTCCCTCCAGGAGGGAGGTTTTTGGAGGCGGCCTGACGCTGCCCTGGGGGTGGGGAGGGAGCCAGGTCGGCGCTGCTGCATTTTAGCAGCACCACCTGTGCGAACGGCTCCCTGGGGACGGCATCTTTGCCGTCCCCGGGGCGCCATTTATGGCCCGTGCAGAAAGGGCCTTGGTACGCAAAGCCAGTCAGAAATTCGGAAACTAGGAAATCTAGGAATATTTTAATCAATAATTTTATCTTTGTCAAATGCATGATTTGTTTTTAATGGAAGTTATATAAGTTATATTTTAAAGAATGTTTTTGGCCGGCCTTGAGCTGTAATAGAAGTAAACAAAACTAGTATGCTTTTATTTCATAATACATTATTCTGTGTAGTCCAGTAGTTTTAAAATTCTAATTCTTGGAGCACTTGCTCCCCTGGACAGAGACATATCTAGGGTGGTACAGCCATGGTGTGTGCCTTGGGTGCCACTGAAAGGGAGTGCCCTTGGCCCTGTCCCTTCCAAGGGTATTGTTAATGCTAACTCTTATTTTCTGCATTGAGCCTTCTTCAAGAAAGAGTACCAGTAAGAAATTTAAAATTATATTCATCCTGGTATTCTCTATTATAGGATTATTTTCACATATATACAAAAACACTTTTTGCTAGACAAGCTCTGAAAAGAAACGCGGGGATGTGATTTCCCAAGGTTCTTCCAAAAGACAAGAGAATCCCTTCACTGTTTTCTCTGCTCCCTCCCAATTACATGTTTTCCATTGTAAAACCTAGGCCCTTTCCGCACGGGCCAAAAACAGCGCCCTGGGGACGGCAAAAACGGCATTCCCAGGGAGCTGTTCGCACAGGAGACACTGCTGCATTGCAGCAGCGCTGTCCTGGCGTTCCCCGGGTGGCGTGAAGCCGTCCCTGAATACCTCGCTAAAATAGCGAGATTTTTCAAAAGGAACTCCTTCCCGGCGGTGCGGTACAAACTGCACCAGTGGAAAGCCAGCCCTTTCCCCGTCGCTCCCACTCACCTGCCTCTCCAGCGTCGCTCTGGAGGGCTGCAGGGACCCGCCCATGCTGCCCTCCAACTTCCAGAGGTCGGAGGGCAGTGTGGGCAGGTCCCTGCAGCCCTCCAATGTGACGCTGGAGAGGCAGGTGAGTGGGGGAGGGCAACCGTGCGGAGCTGCCTCTCCAGCTGGGGAGCTGCCGTGCAAGCAGTCCCCGTCCTTCCACCGGCATAAATTATGCTGGTGGAGGGTTGTTTCCGCACGTGCGCAGAAACAGCCCTAGACTTTTTGAATTACAACATCACTTTGGCCAGATGCAATGTGCTTTCTTCTGCTTTGAAGGATGGAAGAGTTCCAAAACACTTCATAGTGAACATTTTAGCATCTGCACGTTGAAAACTGTAAAAACAGTACATCATGTTCTGTATGATTGCCCCCTTCATAATGGGGCCAGAACAAAGTTCCTTTGAACCTTATTGATGGGTTTAGAGTGCTGGACAGACCAGCAGAAGACCGTTTATCTTTAAAAAAATGAATCCAGGGATGCTCTAGAGCAAACGGCCAGTTTTTTTTATGCACAGTCATAAACAAATGATCTTAATTTTTCTTTGCACTTTCTCTTTTAATTTTTGCATTTTATTTTAAATCTTTGTAACTTATGACATTAAAGGTTATCTGTATGTTGCACTGCTTTCTCCAACTTACAGACAAGTCAGAAGAGGTTCTAAGTCTCTCAGTACCTTTGAATTTGTTCAAGAAAAAGCCAGAAGTAATTATAATTTTGTTGCACAAGTAACTCCATCCTAAAACCCATCCACACACACACACACACACTTGCAGCTGAATGTAAAGACTTAAAACCTGCTGCAAAAAAAGCTTTTCTGGCAGGACCTTGCATTCTTGCTGTATGCTTCAAATGGAAGGGTCCAATACTCATTATCTCTGCAATTTCCTCCATTTTTATTTTATTTTTCTCCCACCAGGTGCTGGGGATGAGAGATTTCTTGTCCTTAAGGGGGAATGGTAACCATAACAAGGAAGTCAGGTGATCAGTGAATTATTTTTGATCTATTATTCTAATGAAGTAGCCATGTCACACTGGCACAGCAAAGACAGAAAGTTTTTTTGGTTCCAAAATATTAAAAGATTTATTGTAGCATAACTCATCAATTGCCAAAACAGATAATGGGATTTCTTTGCAGGAAAAAGGTTGACACAATTACTCCTGAATTACCTATTTTCATTAACACAGAAAGTCTGAAAGCAGCACAAGTCCAAGAAGTATACTGTATGTGGTTTACAGTAAAACAAAATAAGTTTAATCATATAAGGGAAATGCCCCTTCACTGATGAAGAAGAGATGTAGTTTCCAAAAGTGCTCTTTCTTAGTGCTGAGCTGATACATACTGACAGTCCCTGAATTTGAAAGTTACATATATGATTGATTTTTTTATTCATTTTTTTCTGAAGCAAACACAGACATCAGTGAGCTTCATTGGAACACATAAACAATCCGGACCCTACACCTCATCTATACTGCAGCAACTATGAGACAACCACTCTGAGGAGTATAGCAAAATGATAGGAAATCACAAAGAGCCTATTAGCATATTCAGGAACAGGTAAAAAAATTAACTGAAATCCAAAAATAGACAATCGGGAGAGTTTTCTGGAGAAAGATTTACAAGCTCGTCTTTACAACTGGCTGTTGTGGGTTTCCTGGACTGTGTGGCTGTGGTCTGGTAGTTTTCCAAATCTACGGCTGATACCTATACAGGTGAAACATTGGGAACACCAGACATGGCCATACAGTCAGTTGATTCCAGCTGCGAAAACATTCGACAATGCACCTCCTCTTTATAAATTTAACTCCAACATCCCAGGATTATGTTGCCTCGTATAGTGTTATTCCTTCCAAAACATCCACATATCCTTGTGACGCACTTGAGCGCTCTGATGCAGCCTCACAGTTGAGTCCAGAGTTCCGCTTCAGTGAAGTAACATTTGTATATAGTGCTTCTGCATTCAGAATTGGTGGTGGCTTAGAAAGTAAAAGAACAAAATATTAATTATCCGGGAACCCTGAAGCATTGGCATTTGGGACAAACTTTTTATTTAGAAAAAAAGGAGCTATCCTTGAGCAAGAGAATCAGCATAGTGTAGTGGTTACAGCATTGGAAAAGCTTCTGGGTGTTTCTGATTTTCATCACCACAATGCTATGAACGCTTTGGTCAGCTCATACACATCTCAAACAAATCAACCTCACAGAGCTATTGTGAAAACAAAATGTAGGAGGTAGAAAATGTAATAATCTGCTGTGGATCTCCATTGGGGAAAATGGTGGGAGTATTAATACATACATGCAAATCTGTTTTCCATCTGTGTTTTAGGGAATGATTACTTAGAAGATTGTCAGGGGTTTTCTTAGAAGGTTGTCAGGTCTGTGTGTGTAAAAATACATATTTCTTGGGAAGTTTGGACTGAGCAAAATGTTCACCTTTTGCTTTTAAAAGTTTTTCTCTCTTGGCAGAGAGAGGTGGGGGAGGGGAGAGGAGTCAATCACTTGCCAGTCAATTGGTAAATGTACTCCCCCACTGATTTGCAAGTACAATAAGCTGTCTCCATGATAATCAGATCTAGGCCTTAGAATGGCAATGTATGAAATGGAAGATGGGAACCCGGGTTCGCTCAGCAGGTATTTCCTTCAAAGGCGAGGTTGCGGCAACAAACCTGAATGAACAGAGAAACAGAAATGCCCCTCTGAGATTTGGCAAAGCCAGGTGGATGGCGAAGTGGAAACCATGGGGGATCATATTTGCCCAGATTCCTTGAACAGGAAGAAGGAACAGGGCCTGCAGGTTTGTGGGCTGCCACAAGGTATAACAGGCTTGGCAAGTACTGTAGAACATAAAGTAGAATCTTTGGCCATTTGTGAATATCCTGTGGCCAGTGCTTATATAATGCTTCACTAGTAGGTCGATGTGAAAAGTATTTCTTGAAGGTAGAAAGTTAAGAAACCATTGGTGGACGGATTTATGGATGTGATTTTCAACTACCAGGGCTTATGTGATTTACTGTCTGTATAGCTATAGCAGAAAGCTCTGGACTGTAAATTAAAAGACAAAAATAGTGAAAGAAATTATGTCACCATAATTGGAGTTTGCTATTAAAGGCTGTTCTACCTTCTCTTCCCCCAGCTTTTCCTGCCTACTGATACTTATTGTGTGAGGTATGGGATAACATTGACATTTTTATTGCTCCCCCTTGTGGGATATTATATCTAAGGCACCAGGTTTTATTATTATGCTGTTTTATTTTTTATGTTATTGTTAATGTACACACGCACGCACGCACACACACACACACACGCACAGAGTTCTGGAATTACAATTGATCTCCATACTATAGGGGGGCTTAGAAATAGACTTTTTGGCATCACTACCCTGATGAGCTTCGTCCCCGAATTCTGCCCTTCCCAAATCTCCACGAGTTGTCCAAGCTGATGTTGTCTACTCAAGACGAAGAACTTTTTCTGAACTTCTGACACCATTCAAAATAGAAAGCTAAATGGCCCATTGTTCAGACACATTACTGGTTCCACACAGTGAGCCACCTTGCACTTGCTGACTTTCCATACTCACTATGGCCCCTTCCGCACATGCGGAATAGTACACTCTCACTCCACTTTCACAATTGTTTGCAAGCGGGCTTTGCTCTTCCGCACAGTAAAATCCAACTGCAAAGTGCATTGAAAGTGGATCGAAAGTGCATTATTTTTCATGTACGGAAGGAGCCTATGTTGTGAAGCTTTCCATTTGAAATCCCTGCTGATGTGGTCTGTTTCTGTGCCAGTGTTTCTGGAGGCATCAGTCATTGGCCAAAGAAATTATAATCCGGCACCCTGTGATACTACATCAGCACCAAAGTCGAAGCTAAAGTCGAATTTGTTGATATTTTTTATCAACATATTTTATGTTATATTTATTATTATGGAAATAATGTGATCAATGAGCATGAAAACAAGAAACTTTAACATTTGGAATACTGAAAATACAAGTGAAGGCAGAAGTAGAGATAGAAAAGTATACAACAAAAGGATATGCATCCATTTCACTTATATGTAACTGATGGTTATTTTCATTGGTTGTTAGTGCTAGTTTCACGATTTATGGGGTATCATCTGCAGCATGGTAGCATCAGAATCATAACAAAAGGTGATTACAACTGAGTCACATTCCTAAATATTAATTTCTATATCTACTGAAGGCTACCCTAATAAACATAAGCAAAAAGATGAGAGAATTATAAAGGTTGATTCCAGCCTTCTGTCCTAATGTAGTGTAAAACTATACCCTTTCTCATGAAAAGATGACAATGCAGCTGTATGTGCTGTGATGGAAATTGCAGGAGCACACAACTGCTTTGTAAAGAGTGCGTATTCTCTTTTAAGATTAAGGAGTCTCGGGTGCTGGCTTCATCAAAACCATTATTGTCTGAACCAGTAAACACAGCGCTGTGATTTTAAAAAAAAATATTGTTCCAAATGGCTATTAGCAAAACTTTCGCTTTTCTACAACTGTGCCCACCTTTTTGTTTCCCATGGCAGCATGGATCCTACAAAATGGCAGGCACAACTGTAGAAAAGAGAAAGTGTTGCTAATAGCTGTCCAAAGCAATAAAAATGCTTTTTGAAAAATCAAAGGCCTCTTCCGCACACGCAAAATAATGTGTTTTCAAACCACTTTCACAACTGTTTGCAAGTGGATTTTGCTATTCCGCACAGCTTCAAAGAACACTGAAAGCAGTTTGAAAGAGCACTAAAAGCAGTTTGAAAGTGCATTATTCTGCATGTGCGGAATGAGCCAAAGTGTTATGTTTACTAGCAAAGACAATATTGGTTTTGATGCCGCCAGTGTGTAAGTAAGATTGTTCATTCGGGTAGGGGGGAGAAGAACAGGAAGATGTGATGGTTTGAGTCACATCAACCTGTCATCTTTTCATGAGAAAGGGTATTGATAACGATAGTAAGAAGGCATAGTGGAATAAGGAATCTCCTTAGCACACACAGGAGAAAATTTGGCTGACATAATTACTCACCGCAGAGTAATGGCATTCCACAAAGTTGGCATCTGAGGAGGAAGTTAGAAAGATTCACGCTGAGTAATTTTTCAAAGTGTGTATGGGGTACAAAGAAGAAAAGAAGACCCTGAAGGAGACAGCGAGATGACAGTTATAGGAGAGGGACAGCATCTTCTTTCCTGTAAGTGTCACTTCTTGTCTGTCTCTAGATTATTACTCTTAGGGCAATATTCTGCTTCTTCTTGGAAGATCCTTCCCATGCTGTTCAGTGATCTGACTATGCCCATTACTCTCTCATGGACTAGCCACAAGTGAGGAATAATTGGGCATCCTAATTATTAAAGTTTCTAACTATTTTTCAACTGGGATTTATCAAAGTAGATATTTGTTTTTATGCTGAGTTGCAAAGTATTATATTGACACCCGCCATTTAAATTTCCCTTAGGTCTTACAGCCAGTTCAATGTTTGGTTTACAAAACAGTTTCAGAGGGTAGCCATGTTGATCTGGTATGAGACAGAGCTGTTCCACTAGGCCCACAGATGAGGGAAACAATGGTATTCCAACCTAGCTGGCCTATCCACTCTTACTCTCCTTTTTGATTGTTGATTTTAATTGTCTAGCTTATACTTCTATTAGATTTCAATCAATGCCTTCAGCAGTGCTTAGTGGCAGATACACACGAGTACCATTTTCCCAGCGCTTTTGTATCTGTGGAAAACAAGAGCCTGAGGATCTCTTCCATTACATACTCTCCTGTCCTTTATATTCTGAAATAAGGAAAGGGTTTTTGGAGCCAATACTACCTAGGACAGCTTTTTTGTCTGATGTTGAGAAACTGATTTTCTTATTATCTGATATGGATTCCTATGTTTCTTATAAG
>NC_059439.1:22089792-22117741 GCF_021028975.2 Sphaerodactylus townsendi | reverse complement strand
CCCCCCCCCCCACTTTCCAGGATTTCCCAAAGGTTTCAGCTGAGGAAAAATGCCTCCATTGAAGCCTGTGGAAAGTCTTTGCAGGGCTCATTGATGGGGAGCTCTTTTTTTGAGATTCGGCAATAAAAAACTGCAGCAGGTTTCCCACAGATCCATGACCAGACTACTATTAAATCTGCTAGAAAAAACAGTGTTTTGCTGCACACACCTAACGTCATTCTCCAATTTGCCGTAATATGCACTGTGTAATCTTGAAGCAATCATATATCCTTCACCCTACCCTAATTTACAGGATTGCCAAGATGGGGAAAAAAGGGAGGAAGGACTAGTTATTTATTTTATTTACCATATTTATATACCACCGTCCCACAAAGGCTCAGGGCGGTGTCCATCAGTCATAAAAACAATTTAAAACATATAATAATACATAAAATACTCAAACTTGCAGATGGCTTCAACCCCTCCCCCTCCCCCCTTTGTGTACCCAAGGAGGCCAGCTGTTCTTTATGGCGAAGTTGAAATAATCCCGGCTGGCCAAATGCCTGGCGGAACAGGTCCATTTTACAGGCCCTGCGGAAACTCTGTAAGTCCCGCAGGGCCTTGATCTCACTCGGAAGCCTGTTCCACCAGGTAGAGGCCAGAGCCGTAAAAGCCCTGGCCCTTGTAGAGGCCAGCCGGATCGCCTTGGGGCCAGGGATCACCAGTAGGTCTGCCTTCGATGAGCAGAGGGGCCTAGAGGGGCGATATAGGGAGAGATGGTCCCTCAGATAAGCAGGGCCAAGGCCGCGAATGGCTTTAAAGGTCAGTACCAAAACTTTAAACATGACCCGGTACTCGATTGGAAGCCAGTGTAGTTGGTATAGGACCGGCGTAATCCGGTCCCTAGATATTTACTTGGAAAGGAACTACAGCTGCTGCATTTTGCACGAGTTCCACAGTTTCCTGTCCCAAGCTCCTTGGAATATGGCCAGGCCAATGAAAATAGGAGGCTTTAGGAAGAACATTCTTAATATCACTAAAGGGCATTCAATATGGTGTTTATTTTACTATGGATTGGAGCCCGCAATGTATATGATCAAAAGATGTCTTTCCACTCATCTGTCCTGAAGGGGTATTTTGATCAATCCCTATAGCCATCTCTATATATGCATATATTGTTACCCAAAATGATGGAAGTCTGTCTCTTTTAGAGGGGGGAAATTAGCAAAATTAGACCCTTTGCTTAGCAAAACATCGGGGCAAGTTCTGCATTACCTATATTATGCCCAGTTCAACTTTTTCCTCAGAGGAGACCCATGAGAATATGTTTCATCTTCAATACTGATCTGTGTCAATCGGTTCCAGAATGTTAAAGTTGCTTGAAACGCATACGGTCATTTGAGCTCTGAAAACACATCAGTTTCCTCTATCTCCTGCCTTACCTATTACTTTTTTTGAAGGGCATTTAGCACATCCTTGTTCCTCAAGCTGTATACTATTGGATTAAACATAGGTGCAATGATCCCATACATAACAGAAAGGGCCACAATTCTTTTTTAGAAGAGGAAGGAGAGCTGGGGAGAAAGTAGGTAAAGATGGCAGTGACATAAAATATGTTGACAACAGTCAGGTGAGAAGCTGAGGTGGAGAAGGCTTTGAGACGCCCATCCTGTGTACGGATCCTGAGGATGGATGCCACTATATAGACATAGGACACTAGTGTCAACACAAAGGAACCAATGACCACATTTCCACTCACCGCAAAGACAGCAATCTGATTGATTTGAGTGTTGGAGCAAGAAAGCTGCAAGAGAGGTGGGATGTCACAGAAAAAGTGATGGATGACATTGTCCTGGCAGAAAGACAAATGGGACATCAGGCCAGTGTGCACACCTGAATTAGCCAAGCCCAGAATCCAAGCAGTGGCTGCTAAAGAGGCACAGACTTTGCAGCTCATGAACACTCTGTAATGCAAAGGATGGCAAATGGCAACATATCGGTCATACGCCATGACACCCAGCAGGAGACATTCAATGCCACCAAAAGAGATAAAGAAGAACAGTTGGGATAAGCAACCAGATAGAGAGATAGATTTTTCCTGGGAGAGGTAATTCATCAGCATCTTGGGGACAATGGCTGTTGTATACCCAATGTCTACCATAGAGAGGTTGGCCAGGAAGAAGTACATGGGGCTGTGAAGTTTGTCCTCCAAGCTGATGGTAAGAAGGATAAGAATGTTTCCCATCAGGGCCACCACGTAGATAAGCAGGAAGACGCCAAATAGAATGAGTTGGGTTTCAGGGTCACTGGAGAATCCCAGGAGTATAAATTCAGTGACAGTGGTGACATTCTGCAATGTTTGGCATGGAGGCTCCATCTGTGAAGGAATGGTTATATTTTGTAATTCTTGATTTGATTATAAACCATTTTCGAACAGATGGTTCAGAGTAAAAATGCCCTGTTAAATGTTCTTTCCCCAGTTAATTTAGTTATTCAGTGAGCTCAAGAAAAAGAAGTGTTTTGATTTATACCCTGCCTTTGAGGTGTTAAATTAACACATTGCATAAAACTGACCTTTTAGTAAACAGTCACCGACTGTGCATAAGTACAATAATAATTATATTAGTGTCGCAAATATTCCTTCTTGTAAATACCATAGACTATGTAATATTTAAATTATAGATGCTTCTAGTACTCTTATTATAGATTATAGATTATGTAACATTTTTGAATAGTGCTTCTAATTTTCTTTTGTCTATATATACACTATGGTAACGGTACCTTGAAACTGATGTACCCTGATCTTATACTACTGGTCGCTGACTGTAAATAAAATGACTTGGTTCTATGCATAAAACAAGCTGAATAGATGAGTAAAACTTAAATTCCCTCAATTACAATCCCCTCCACTATACCCACTTCTTCTTGGTTTAAAATCATATTATTTACAGCAGACATTTAGCTGGATTACTAACGGTGGATGCATACAGATAATAGACTCAGAAGCAAGTCCCAGTATGTTCAACAGTATTCCAAGATAAGAATTCATCATTTACTATTTCACTACTTAACATTGATATTCCAGGGGAAGGCAGGATTCAAGAAACGTCCATTTTTATACTACAGCTCCTTCATCCCATGTTCTCTGTTCATCCTACTGATTCCAGCAATATATAATTTTTCTAATATTTAAATTGTTTTTATAGGGTCTCTGTGAAGTAATGCACAAGATTCTCACAAATGTGTGTGAAACTTAGACACTGGGAGAACTGTTCTACCACCCATTGAGAAGTATTGGGTAGACCCTGATATTCTCTAAGTAGCCAAGGTTCTCATGTTTGTGTTTGTGTTCAACTACCAAACACTTCATTGATTTTTTTAAAAAAATAGGAAAAACATATATTTCCAGAATTGCCAGAATAAGTTGAGGAGTACAACTATATACTCTTAGAGCTGAAAAGGTGCCAAGCAGCTTCCTGGGGCAACATTCAGAAAATGTGAAGGAAGGATCCCTTAAGCAGCACATACAATGTTGGACACAAGCTGAGAAGGTAACTGATGAGACGAACTTAATTGAATTTAGAGTATAAGCCTCCTGAGCTCCGAAACTCTGCAAGCCAGGCAGGAGACATCTTGCAAACAACTTGAAGCCAAAATGTTCACCTTCTAGCATCTTCAAAATAAGACAGCTTGGGCTGAAATGAAATGTCCTGAGAATGTCTTGTGGATGGGAAGTGGAGGAGCTGTGATGGGTTCCTCTCCAAGACACCTTTTTTGCATCCTCCCAGCAATACAAAAGCATTTTGGAGTGACTGACCACTCCACACTGGGCCAGTCACATATGCAGGTGAAATGTTAGGAGCCCAAATTACTTGCTGGACCACAGTCACACAGTCAGGAAAAGCCACAACTTACAAATTACATAACATTATAAAATATATGGAATTATGCAATGAAAATTTAAGAAATAATGTCACAAAATGTCATATAAATTTTGCAATTGCCAAAAGTCAACCTTGGACCAGCATCTGCTGATAACTTGGCCACAATGTCCTGTATTACAGCAGAGCTCCACTTACAGATATATATATAATAATAGGTTTACATTATATTTCTTACAGTCAACAATGTAATCTTACCCAGAGAAATGGATTACTTCAAGATCAGTGAACCAACTTGAGAGCCAAGCTCTGACATTTCCATCAAGACATCAGTCGTGTGGATGTTGAACTCTGGTGATTACTGACCTAAAGGGGGGTAATCTTGTATGGTTCTGAAGGCCAACTTCTCAAGGAAACAAAACTGCAAAAAAATATCAATTGATTGTCTGAGACCGGTGAGATAATGGACTAGATTTCAGTGACATGATGAAATGGTTCCAGAATGAAAAAAGGGGAAAAAATGATTGCCTTCTGGAATTAGCAATATGTCCACTAATGTCCATTACATCCCAGAACTTACACAAATTACACATTATTTTGTGAAACATTTTCCAGTTTGATCAGTTGGGTTGCTGAGGAGGAAGTTCAAAGGATCAGTGAGTCTCCTCCTCCATAATTGTTGGATAGATAGACTGAGTACATCTATATGTATTATTTGCCTTCCACTGAGGGAGCTCATTAACTACACTGATGTTGATATATTCATGAACTGCTCTTAATACACCTCAATTAGATTTCAACATATAAAAGAACTATGTTCGATCACCTGTGCAATTTCATATATAGGTGTGATTGCTTCTGTGAGCTTCTTTTTCACATTCTGTCCCTATTAATGGTCATATTACTTATAACATAGAAAACCCACAAAGACTTTATATTTTTCACTTGCAGAACTACTATATGAAGGTCAAGGAGTAAGTGATTAGTAGCAAAGAAAATTACAGTATTTTACAAATTTAAAAGAGTAAACTAATTAAAAGTTATGATATTACACTTCACAGTATAGTTTACCTGTTTCATTTTACCAAAAGTCATTCATACATAGCCCATTTGGAAAAGACTTTAATAAAGTTGACGTTTTTGACTTTGTGCACTAAACCCAACATCAGTTCAGCCTGTGCTTTTAACAAACATGCTACTTCCAACTATATTTTACAAGACATGCTAAATATTCCCAAGAGAGCGTTGTGTTACATCATTTCTTGATCTCTAGTATACTGTGAGATTAAAGTGAAAATTTCAAAATGGATCTTAAGAGACAGACAGAATGTGAATTCTAGAAAGAACACAGAATATTATGTCTGACTTATTTTTAATGGAAGTGGGTTGTGGTGGAGAAAACAAGGGCCAGATAGGAATTTTTTTCTCAAGTTTTATTAGTTTTTATTGTTTTATAAAGTTTTGTTGTTATCTGAACTCTCATCCATTCACTAAGTTTTGACCATTACATATTTTATTTATCTGTTATATTTACACCTCAGCAACCCTATTGATGCCTTCATTTACAAAATGAAATGGAAACAATTTTACAGCATGAATAATTTGAAATAATAGAACAAAGAATACCTAGATCAGAGGGTCACGCAAACAGCAGCTCTCCAGATGTTCATGGACTACAATTCGCCTCAGCCCCTGACAGCATGGCCAATTGACCATGCTGGCATAGGCTGATGGGATTTATGAATCCCATGAACATCTGGAGAGCTACAGGTTACTGAATTCTCTATTAAACTATTTCAAACCATGTTTGTAAAATGGTGAGTCTGATCCAGGAACTTACACTTATGAGGAATGATCCAGAGACGCAACATTCCACTTGTTTAATTATGATTTATATAAACGGAGTGTTTAGTATCTGCATTGATGTCACTGAGACGTGTCTGCCTGCATGCTTTGCTCGGCCCCAGCTTCCTCACCGAGATATTATGGCTGGCAGGAAGAAGGGAAGGGAACTTCCATGTTTTGAGACAAAACTCTGCCTTGGAGTATCAGTTTACAGGGACATGTTCAAGAGGACTCATTGCAGCTTTATGCCCAGCTTTTTGGTTTCCTCAATCCATCTGACAAAAACTATTTCAGGAGATGTTAGTATGTTGTAAGACAAAGCTATAATGTAGAGGCGAAGCTCCCGAGAACTCAGGGTAGGCACAGACACACCGGGCAGGCACCCCTGCGGGGGTGTGGTGGATGCTCCTTTCATTTTGCAGACCCCTTCTTCTTGCATGGCCCGGACTAGGAGTGAATGCCTGGTCCATGACCAGAAAGCAATAGAACCAAGGCAGACATTTCTACAAACCTGTTTGTGAAAAAACCTAGTGGCACTATGACAGAAAAGACTTATTAAGCCACTGGTCAGGAAACACATTCTTTGAGAGAATGCTAAATGAAACAAAAAAATCTTCACCCTCTGGCTGACATCAGGGGACAGAAGTGGACAGATAAATCCCACTGGGAGGAAGTGGAGCTCATTCATACATGCAGAATAATGCACTTTCAAACTGCTTTCAGTGCTCTTTGAAGCTGTCTTGAATGGCAAAATCCACTTACAAACAGTTGTGAAAGTGGTTTTGAAAACGCATTATTTCTAGTGTCTTGGGAAGGAATTTAAGAGTTTAGCACATTTATAGAACTGACAAAAAAGCTTAAAATGCTAAACAATAAGCTAAACTGTCATTTGAAATGCGAGTTTTACTTGAATCATTACACGATAACAGACTTTTTTTTCTGTAGCGTTCTGGAACTGCTTTTAATTATGAAGATATCTTTAACATCACCCACTGAACTTACCAGTTGTATCTTGTTGGAAAGGCAGCTTCCAACTACACTTCTAGAAGGATAATAAACAAGGAAATCTAACAAAAGGAGTTCCTAATGGAGAATGCGCTTCATGATTTCTTGTTCTCAACTTCAGTCAACTTTATTCATTGCTTGTGGGATCTGGAGTTATAATGCTTGCCTACCAAAGACTGCTTAATAGACCAGCAATTTGAAAATTCATGAAGAGCACTGGTTATTGCTATTGACCTATTTAAAATGTCAGGGGAGAAGAGATCAGAATTTTCAATCATTAGCAAAATACATATCTATTGGCCAAAAATGTCCAGCCCATTCACTAATGGTTGCTACATGTTTTCTTCAAATTTTGTTGAAATCATTACTCCATCTTTTCTTCAATTCATTGTCTTTATTTCTCACCAACTCTCTTGTCAGCTCTTCTTTAAAGCTATTTTCACAAGGAAGAGATACCTAGAGATGTCAAGGTTGTGTTGCCAAAATAGTGGGTATGATCCAGATAAACCTTTGTGGCCATTTAGTAATTTACATGGAATCCCAGAGATATAAATATGAGACATTAATTAGATAAATATGAACCACCTTGGATCGTATTGAGATATGGTGGGGTATAAATGTAATAAATAAATAAATAAATCATTCAGGGGTGCTTCCGGTTGCCAAAATAATTCACTTTCAATCCACATTCAATGCACTTGGCAACTGGTTTTTACTGTGTGGAAATGGCAAAACCAGATGTGTTTCCATACTCCTACATTCCTTGACTTGTCAAAGTTTTTTTTAACTCTCTTAGCCCTACCTACTTCACCAGGTGTCTGTTGAGGGGAGAGGAAGGGGAAAGGAGCTTGTAAACCACCTTGACTCTCCTTACAGGAGAGAAAAGATTGAGTATAAATCCTAAACTCCTCCTCCTCCCTTTTCCTCCTCCTCCTCCTCTTCTGATTCCAACTTGGAAAATTTTTGTGTGGTGAGTGGCTAGGAGTTTGGGAAAGAGGAGACACTGTAAATACCATAGACTCTGATCTTTGAATCTACAATTTTCTCTCAGGGAACTGTTCTGTGCAACCTGGAAATGGGTTTATAATTCTGGAAGGTGTCCAGACCCCACCTGGAGGTTGAGCAACCCTGTTCCATTCCCAGCTGTGTGGTCCCATCCTGTACACTGTAAAACAGTGTCCCTTTCCCACCACCCCTAGCAGGGGCTCACTGCAACATAGCCCAAATGCAGAATTTCCCATTCATACCAGCACACCTCCCAAAATAAAGATACAGAACACAGGCATTTGTGAGTTAAACTAGAATGTTATTGAGTGGCTGATTAGCATTATGAACTATTCATTTCTTTTCAATATTGGAACTTGTAATTCATTTAGACAACAAGGCTAGTTGTGCTTGGGCATCTCCACTCTGGCTCCTAATCTTTTGGGCTAGGAGACCACCAGCGAGTTATTATCCATTGAGCAAAGTGCTCTGCTGGGAGTGTAATTATTGTGAATCAGTATTTGTCTCACATGGATGTGTGAGGGCAAAATGCAGCTCACGACATCTGTCACCCCCATTGATCACTAGGAGTTGATTCAACAGATCTGACTAGCTAGTGGTGTCCCCCTACCTCCCTCACCGCTACATGTGTGTGTCCTCCCAAAACCGTGTGCTTGGTGGAAGAGGACGACCCTCCCGGATAGAAGGAGTGTACCATTCTTCAGTCAAGGGTATCTGTCTCACATGCTACATGCGTGTACATCTTGGCTATGTTTGTTTTTTAGGAAAAGAGCTGCAGTGTGTGGCATGAATGAAAAATAGTGACCAATACCCGAATTTTCAGCTATATGCACCCCAATGACTGTAACATGAGGTACACAGTGCACATACAAAGAACAATCAAGGATCCCATGGACATGGATTGTACATGCATTCAGTATAATCTGTGAGCAGGATTTCGGTAACTAGTCTGCTTGACAATTATGATAGATGATTAAGAGGACAGTGGTGGGATTCAAATAACTTAACAACTGGTTGTTTTACCGGCACCATACTAACAACCAGTTCTGTCAAAGTGGTGCAAACCTGCTGAATCCCACCACTGATTAAGACTCCATTCTGCACATGCAGAATAATGCACTTTAAAGGAAACTGCTTTCTGGTGCTCTTTGAAGCTGTATCGCGAATAGCAAAATCCACTTGCAAACAGTTGTGAAAGTGGTTTGAAAGCGTATTATTTTAGCGTGTCTTGGAGGGGCCTAAGAGTAACAGTTCTTCAGCATCAAGAATGATTCAGGTGTTTCCTCTTCCCTTTTCCCTCTCTTTCCCTCCCCATTTAAATGTTCAATAACGTATCCTCAGTTTGGGAAATGTCAAAACACTGATGCTACTTTTCATCATGCCAAAATGCAGTACCAAATATTGGATAGTCGTTCAGGGTGAGCTGCAGAAGACATTGAAAATAAACTTTGTGCTAGATCTTAAATGCATCTTGATGAAGTATTGTGCCAACAATATTTCAAAACTGTATAAAAGCGAATTGTTTAAATATATGGTAACAGAAACAAAAAATTGTATTTACTATAAGGGGGAAAGCTGAACATGACCCAGATCTTATGAATGAAATGAGTAAACTCACTGAATATTTAATACAATGGTGAAACAGACATCTTTGGTACATAGCAGACACTCCACAGAGTCAGAGAGAAGATGGAAAGTTTTCTTGGATTATATAAATCCTTGAACAATAAATGGAATAAATCTTATCTGGGCAGCTAACGGAGCAACAGTGGCGTCGGAGGTTAAAAGCTCGTGTATCTAATCTGGAGGAACCAGGTTTTGATTCCCAGCTCTGCAGCTTGAGCTATCAGAGAGGCTTATCTAGAGAATTTAGTTTAACCTGTACACTCACACACACCCAACTGGGTGACCTTGGAGCTAGTCACAGCTTCTCAGAGCTCTCTCAGTCCCACCTACCTCACAGGGTGTTTATTTGGCGAGGGGGGGGAAGACAAAGGGATTGTAAGCCCCTTTGAGTCTCCTGCAGGAGGAGAAAGGGGGATATAAATCCAAAACTCTTCTAAAGTCATGAAAGGACAATATATACAAGAAATTTTGAATTTTTATATTATTTATCAGAGGTTTACAAAATTGAATGTAGCAAAACTGGAAAACTGGGCCGAATATGAGATATATCCAAGTTTTACAGGATTATGCTATGTCAGATTTTATAATACAATATTTTTAAATTAAAGCCAGAACAATATCCTCAGTTTTTAGCCAAGGAGATGGGGGTGGGGCAGAAGGAAAAGGATGTGCTACCATTGCTCTGGTCAGTTCATTAACTGAATAGTAAATTATGTGTCTTTATCAGAACTGGATTCTTGTAACCTGCCATAATTTAAAGCCATCCCATGCTTGCTTACCACAGCAATCAATTATGTGCATTCTGGCCCCGACAATGTTGTCTCTCTTTCGAGAGCGTTCAAAAGTGCTACCTGCATTTTTTTTGTTTTGAGGCTGTAGATCAGAGGGTTTAACAAAGGAGTGATGATAGTGTAGCTTACAGAGATCACCTGACCCCTCTTCCATGGAGTGATGGGAGGAAAGGTATCATAGAAGTAAAGATGTCTATGCTATAGAAGATACTCACCAGAGAAGGGTGGGAGGCACAAGTGGAGAATGTCTTGATCCTGCCCCGAGCCGTACTGATTTTGAGCACAGACCAGGGCAAATAAGTGCATAGGAGAGGACAATTAAGGAGACAGTTGCTGTTATGATGCTTCCAGAGACAATAAAAGTCACTAATTCAGCAAGGGAAGTGTCAGAACAAGAGAGATGCAAGACAGGTGGGATATCACAGAAGAAGTGGACAATCTTATTGGGACCACAGAAATTCAGAGAAAAAATAAAGGCTGTGTTGACAACACCATTAATATTTCCAATGGCCCACGAAGCTCCTATGAGCCATCTGAGCATGGATTGACTCATGAGTAACATATAATGCAATGGGTGGCAGATGGCAGCATAACGATCATATGCCATGACTGAAAGTAGAACGCCTTCCGTAGCCACTGTGGTGAGAAAGCAATACATTTGGACTGCACAGCCAGTGAGTGAGATGGTCTTGTCCCCCGACAGGAGGTCCCACAACATCTTTGGTATGGTGGAGGTGATGTAGCAGATCTCAGTGAAGGACAAATTGCTCAGCAAGAAATACATTGGTGTGTGGAGTTGCTGGTCAATCTGTATTAAAATAATAATGACCAGATTCCCTGCTAATGTGAACATGTATATCAACAGCCCTGTAGCAAAGAGGACCGGTTGGATATGAGGGTCATCAGACAGACCCAAGAGAATGAACTCTTTCAGATGTGTTTGGTTCTTTCTTTCCATTTTGCCCGTGAATTGTGTCTCTGCAAAGGAAAGACCAGGATGTTACTTAGGGGGAAACATCTTATAATGAACAGCCTTGCAGGCAGTGGATTCTATTATAAAGTCAATATGTCTCCATTTGGGACTTCCTGCTGCCTTCAACCTTTCCTAGCATTATTGTCTTTTCCAGTGACTTTTGTCTTTTCATAATGTGACCAAACTACACAACTTCCCTGGGTGACTCAAATTCCATTATTATAGGAAAGCAGGAAAAAGCACACTCTATCTCAGGCGACCCCTGTGAAAGGGTAATTCGACCCCCAGGCTCAGAACTACTGCTCTGTCTACTTTCTCTGTGAGCCAGCATGCTGTAGTCGTTAAGAGTAGTGGACTCTAATTTGGCAAACTACATTCATATGCTCACTCCTCTCCAAGAAGTCTTCTGGGTAACCTTGGGCCAGTCACAGTTCTCTCAGAACTCTCTCAACCCACACGGAGGCAGCCAATGGCAAATGTCTCTTGTCTTGAAAACCCTTCAGGATCACCATAAGTCAGTTATAGAATACATCTATTATCTCGATCCTAAGCAAAAAAATTATAAGCTTCTAACATATCTCCCCTTAGCTGTTTTTTTCTAGACTGAAAAGTCCAGAATCCTTCAGTCCAAAATCCTTCAGCCTTTCCTTGTATGAAAATTTTTCAACCCTTATCATGTTGGTTGTTTTCTTCCACACTTTTTATTTCAGATCTCTAGTATCCTCTTTCTTGTTTGCCACTGCCCTTTCCTTTCCTAAGGAGTAGGATTTTGGTGAGCAAAATGTGACCTTGGCAAGGTCAAGGACATTGGCAAGGTTAGCACACAATCCATAAGGTATAACTTCACGTTTTGAAAATGGATCTCTTCACAGTGAACCCACATTTAAAGAATGGGTGTGCTACTGTTATCCTTGTAACATTGCCCTCACGTTGGGAAATATCACAGACCCATTTTCTCCTAGTTGTTTGCAAGAAACAAAGACCAACCTTGTACATTCCACTGACATTTTCAAGCTGCAATTCTAAAGTCAAGGATGAAATTTTGTACGCAGAGCTCTTTTATGTCTTATGTCATCTTGATGACAGCTTACCGCATAGCAAGCTGCTGCTGAAATGATGTAGCTGTGTGTAGTTTACATTATTTCTCAGCGGAATTGTTCGAATGAGTCCTTTTGAGGAATGTTACAAATGCACTCAAATCATAAACATAGTCTCTTGTGAGCGAAGCAAAAACAGTTGCAATGAGACTTGGCTCCACAGGGCCTCTAAAATGGAGATGTTCCCTGGGATCTTTGGTTGAGGCAGCCATGGTTTCCTTTCCAACTTGCTGGCCTCCCGATCTGACCCCCCTCCTCCCGCACAAATGGTTATAAGTTATATTACAATAGGGTGAGGATTCAAATGCTTTTTAAGCATTATTAGGGCCCATTATGGTATCCTAGCAACCATTTCAATTTGTCAGTCGCCATCATTGATACAAATTGGTGTTAGTGTTTTAATGTTTATTATTGTTTGATTGCTGAATTAGAAATTGATATTGATTTGTTTGTGGTTTAATAATGTGTGTTAGCTGCCCTGAGTCCAGCCTTTAGCTGGGAAAAGTAAATTTAATAAAATAATGAAGAAATAACTAGTGACCCTAGGAATCAAAATCCTCCAAAATATCCTACTGCCTTGCTCAGGTCTTGCCAACTTAGGGCCATGGTTTCCTTTATAAAGTCAGTCCAACTCATGTTTGGCCTTCCTCTTTTCCTGCTGCCTTCAGCTTTTTGGGATGTTATTGTCTTTTCCAATGACATCTTCTTGTATTGTGATCAAAGTACTATAGCTCCTAGGAATAGTTCAAGCTTGACTTGATCTAGAACCCATTTCTTTTCCTTCCTTCCTTCCTTCCTTCCTTCCTTCCTTCCTTCCTTCCTTCCTTCCTTCCTTCCTTCCTTCCTTCCTTCCTTCCTTCCTTCCTTCCTTCCTTCCTTCCTTCCTTCCTTCCTTCCTTCCTTCCTTCCTTCCGGATGCCCATGATATCCATAACATTCCCTTCCAACACCAAACTTCAATATGAAAAATGGTGGTATGCTCTTTTTACTCTACCATCCACAACTCTAATTTAAACGCATGTAACGACTACAGAAGAAAGTATCAGAAACACATATGATCTATGAATAGCTTTTCATGGTATGTTTACTGTCATGTCATGTGCCTAACATCAAATTACCAAAAAAGTAATTGCCTCTTAGTGAACAGACAGAGATTAACTTAGGAAACGTACTGATAGCAAAATAACCTTATAGTTGCCCTTACACATCTGAATAAGGAACTTACATGGCTGAACAAGAAACTCTGCAGCCATGGCAAATCATAACTTGGGCTGTTTCTGCATGGGAAAATAACAGCACCCCAGGGATGCTAAAAACTGCATCCCTGGGGAGGAGTTTGCACAGCTGGCACTGCTGCATCACAGCAGCGCCATCCTCGCACCCCCCCCCCCAAGCAGTGCGAAGGCGCTGCTTTCAAACCCCAAATCAAAGGAGCGAGGTTTTTGCAAAGCAGTGTCTTCCCAATGGCACGGTGTGAACAGCACTGGCAAGAAGACGCTGTTTTCCCCATCCCCTCCACTCACCTCTTTTCTGGCAGCGTTGCTCTGGAGGGCTTGAGAGACATGCCCACTCTGCCCTCTGACCCCTGGAGGTCGGAGGCTAGCATGGGCATGTCCCTCCAGCCCTCCAGAGCGATGCTGCCAGAAGAGATGAGTGGAGGGGACCAAAGGAGAGATGGCTCCATGCAGAGCACCTCTCCTGCTGGGGAGGAAATTGGGGCTGCTCACACGCCCCCAAGCCTCCACCGGCATAATTTATAATTTATATGCCAGTGGAGGTTCGTTTCCGTGGGTGTGCGGAAAGGGCCTTGGAGTTGGATACAACCATGTTTTATGATATTGAGGGGAAAAGGAGTGGGACTCTTTTGATCAAGCAAATATGCATGGAATCATATGGCCTCTGGGGGCATGGTAGGTGGGTAAAAGCCATCTCTCACAGGGGCTGCCTTAAAGAGTGGATTTGTGTGAGTCTAGCATTGTTGAAGCTTTCCCCCTACCTTACCAGGTCCACGTGGATATTGGAAATGGCAGTGAGGGAGAGCACAATCTTTTTTTAATTTCATAATATTCAGATTCAGGTTTTTGATCCCCCCCCCCGCCAAAAAAAAATTTCAGTAAAAAGTGAAATAAAACCAAATAAGCATTATTTGGCTTTAGTTGAAATGTCCAGGGTTTAAAACCCAAACCCAACATTTATTGAATAAAAAAATATTGGGCTCATTCTCTAGCAGTTGTCTAACTCTAGCAGTTGTCTAACTGTGACTAGCCCAAGGTCACCTGAGCCCTTTGGGGGAGGGCGGTATAAAAGTGGAATAAATAAATAAAATAAATAAATAACTGTGGATATGAACAAGAAACGCATGGTAGTCACAGATGTCAGCAGGGGCATGCATGTGGATATGTCAAACAGAAAAAAAAGGCTGCGTTAGACTGGATCTGAACAAGCCAAATGTGAAAAACTGAACATTTTGGGCTTTTTTTTTCACTTTCCAGGATTTCCCATAGGTTTCAATTGAGGGAAAATGCCTCCATTAAAGCCTATGGAAAAATCTTTGCAAATCTCTTTGACTGGGAGCTGTTTTTTAAGACGCGGCAATAAAAAACTGCAGCAGTTTCCCCACAAATCCATGACCAGACTAATATTAAATCTGGTGGAAAAGCCAGTGTTGTTTCATGGTTCTATTGTGCTTAGAAGAGAAGAAGAGTTTTGGATTTATATCCCCCCTTTCTCTCCTGTAGGAGACTCAAAGGGGCTTACAGTCTCCTTGCCCTTCCCCCTCACAACAAACACCCTGTGAGGTGGGTGGGGCTGAGAGAGCTCCGAAGAGCTGTGACTAGCCCAAGGTCACCCAGCTGGCGTGTGTGGGAGTGCCCAGGCTAATCTGAATTCCCCAGATAAGCCTCCACAGCTCAGGCGGCAGAGCGGAGAATCAAACCCGGTTCCTCCAGATTAGATACACGAGCTCCTAACCTCCTACGCCACTGCATTTGACTGGATCTGAACAAGGCAAATGTGAAAAAGCTGAACATTTTTGGCTCCCCCCCCCCACTTTCCAGGATTTCCCATAGATTTCAGTAGAGGAAAAATGCCTCCATTGAAGCCTATGGAAAGTCTTTGCAGGGCTCATTGATGGGGAGCTGTTTTTTTGAGATATGGCAATAAAAAACTGCAGCAGGTTTCCCACAGATCCATGACCAGACTACTATTAAATCTGCTAGAAAAAACAGTGTTTTGCTGCACACACCTAACGTCATTCTCCAATTTGCCGTAATATGCACTGTGTAATCTTGAAGCAATCATATATCCTTCACCCTACCCTAATTTACAGGATTGCCAAGATGGGGGAAAAAGGGAGGAAGGACTAGTTATTTATTTTATTTATCATATTTATATACCACCGTCCCACAAAGGCTCAGGGCGGTGTCCATCAGTCATAAAAACAATTTAAAACACTTCTGTAGCACTTAAAATACTCAAACTTGCGGAATGGCTTTAGCCCCTCCCCCTCCCCACTTTGTGTACCCAAAGGAGGCCAGCTGTTCTTTATGGTAGAAGTTAGAGCCGTCCCGGCTGGCCAAAATGCCTGGCGGAACAGGTCCATTTTACAGAGGCCCTGCGGAAGCTCTGTAAGTCCCACTTGGGGTGGAAGATCTCACTCAGGAGCCTGTTCCACCAGGTAGGAGCCAAAGCCGTAAAAGCCCTAGCCCTTGTAGGGAGCTCCAACCCGAGGATCGCCTTGGGGCCAGGGATCACCAGTAGGTCTGCCTTCGATGAGCAGAGGGGCCTAGAGGGGCGATATAGGGAGAGATGGTCCCTCAGATAAGCAGGGCCAAGGCCTCGAATGGCTTTAAAGGTCAGTACCAAAACTTTAAACATGACCCGGTACTCGATTGGCAGCCAGTGTAGTTGGTATAGGACCGGCGTAATCCGGTCCCTAGATGTTGCCCCGGAAAGGAGCCTGGCTGCTGCATTTTGCACGAGTTTCAGTTTCCTCATCCCAAGCTCCTTAGAGTATGGACAGGCCAATGAAAATAAGAGGCTTTAGAAAGAACATTATTAATATCACTAAAGGGCATTCAATATCAATTGTTTATTTTACTATGGATTGGAGCCATACAATGGCATATGATCAAAAGATGTCTTTCCACTCATCTGTCCTGAAGGGGTATTTTTATCAATCCCTATAGCCATCTCTATATATGCAAATATTGTTACCCCAAATGGTGGGAGTCTGTCCCTTTTAGAAAGGGAAATTAGCAAGAACAGACCCTTTGCTTAGCAAAACATCGGGCAAGTTCTGCATTGCCTATGTATACTAAGTTCAGCTTTTCCTCAGAGGAGACCCATGAGAGCCATGTTTCATCTTCAATACTGATCTGTGTCAATCAGTTCCAGAATGTTAAAGTTGCTTGAAACGCACGGTCATTTGAGCTCTGAAAACACATCAGTTTCCTCTATCTCACCTTACCTATTACTTTTTGAAGGGCATTTAGCACATCCTTGTTCCTCAAGCTGTATACTATTGGATTAAACATAGGTGCAATGATCCCATACATAACAGAAAGGGCCTGATTCTTTTTAGAAGAGGAAGGAGAGCTGGGGAGAAAGTAGGTAAAGATGGCAGTGACATAAAATATGTTGACAACAGTCAGGTGAGAAGCACAGGTGGAGAAGGCTTTGAGACGCCCATCCTTTGTACGGATCCTGAGGATGGATGCCACTATATAGACATAGGACACTAGTGTCAACACAAAGGAACCAATGACCACATTTCCACCCACCGCAAAGACAACAATCTGATTGATTTGAGTGTTGGAGCAAGAAAGCTGCAAGAGAGGTGGAACGTCACAGAAAAAGTGATGGATGACATTGTCCTGACAAAAAGACAAACGGGACATCAGGCCAGTGTGCACACCTGAATTAGCCAAGCCCAGAATCCAAGCAGTGGCTGCTAAAGAGGCACAGACTTTGCAGCTCATGAACACGCTGTAATGCAAAGGATGGCAAATGGCAACATATCGGTCATACGCCATGACACCCAGCAGGAGGCATTCAATGCCAGCAAAAGAGATAAAGAAGAACAGTTGGGATAAGCAACCAGATAGAGAGATAGATTTTTCCTGGGAGAGGTAATTCATCAGCATCTTGGGGACAATGGCTGTTGTATAGCCAATGTCTACCACGGAGAGGTTGGCCAGGAAGAAGTACATGGGGCTGTGAAGTTTGTTATCCAAGCTGATGGTAAGAAGGATAAGAACGTTCCCCATCAGAACCACCAAGTAGATAAGCAGGAAGACACCAAAGAGAATGAGTTGGGTTTCAGGGTCACTGGAGAGTCCCAGGAGTATAAATTCAGTGACAGTTGTGACATTCTGCAATATTTGGCATGGAGACTCCATCTGTGAAGGAATGGTTATATTTTGTAATTCTTGATTTGATTATAAACCATGTTTTGAACAGACAGTTCAGTGTAAAAATGCCCTGCTAAATGTTCTTTCCCCAGTTAATTTAACTATGCAGTGAGCTCTAGAAAAAGAAGAGTTTTAATTTATATCCTGCCTTTGAGGTGTTAAATTAACACATTGCATAAAACTGACCTTTTAGTAAACAGTCACCGACTGTGCATAAGTACAATAATAATTATATTAGTGTCGCAAATATTCCTTCTTGTAAATACCATAGACTATGTAATATTTCGTATAGTGCTTCTAGTACTCTTATTATAGATTATAGATTATGTAACATTTTGAATAGTGCTTCTAGTACTCTTTTGTCTATATATACACTATGGTAACGGTACCTTGAAACTGATGTACCCTGATCTTGTACTACTGGTCGCTGACTGTAAATAAAATGACTTGGTTCTATGCATAAAACAAGCTGAATAGATGAGTAAAACTTAAATTCCCTCAATTACAATCCCCTCCACTATACCCACTTCTTCTTGGTTTAAATCATATTATTTACAGCAGACATTTAGCTGAATTACTAACGGTGGATGCATATGAATGTCGACTCAGAAGCAAGTCCCAGTATGTTCAACAGTATTCCAAGATAAGAATTCATCATTTACTATTTCACTACTTAACATTGATATTCCAGGGAAAGGCAGGATTCAAAAACGTCCATTTTATACTACAGCTCCTTCATCCCATGTTCTCTGTTCATCCTACTGATTCCAGCAATATATAATTTTTCTAATATTTAAATTGTTTTTATGAGGTCTCTGTGAAGAAATGCTGAATTCTCACAAATGTGTGAAACTTAGACACTCGGAGAACTGTTCTACCACCCATTGAGAAGCATTGGGTAGACCTATTCTCTAAGTAGCCAAGGTTCTCGTATTTGTGTTTGTGTTTCTTTGCAAACACTTCATTGATTTTTTTAAAAAAATAGGAAAAACTGTATATTTCCAGAATTGCCAGAATAAGTTGAGTACAACTATATACTCTTAGAGCTGAAAAGGTACCCAGCAACTTCCTGGGGCAACATTCAGAAAATGGCAGAAGGAAGGATCCCTTAAGCAGCACATACAATGTTGGACACAAGCTGAGAAGGTAACTGACCAGACAACTTAATTGGGTGGGAAACATAAGCCTCCTGAGCTCCGAAACTCTGCAAGCCAGGCAGGAGACATCTTGCAAACAACTTGAAGCCAAAATGTTCACCTTCTAGCATCTTCAAAATAAGACAGCTTGGGCTGAAATAAAATGTCCTGAGAATGTCTTGTGGATGGGGCGGGGGAGCTGTGATGAGTTCCTCTCCAAGACACCTTTTTTGCATCCTCAACAATACAAAAGCATTTTGGAGTGACTGACCACTCCACACTGGGCCAGTCACATATGCAGGTGAAATGTTAGGAGCCCAAATTACTGGACCACAGTCACACAGTCAGGAAAACCCACAACTTGCAAATTACATAACATTATAAATATATGGAATTATGCAATGAAAATTTAGGAAATAATGTCACAAAATGTCATATAAATTTTGCAATTGCCAAAGTCAACCTTGGACCAGCATCTGCTGATAACTTGGCCACAATGTCCTGTATTACAGCAGAGCTCCACTTACAGATATATATAACAATAGGTTGCATTATATTTCTTACAGTCAACAATGTAATCTTACCCAGAGAAATGGATTACTTCAAGATCGGTGAACCAACTTGAAACCCAAGCTCTGACATTTCCATCAAGACATCAGTCGTGTGGATGTTGAACTCTGAGGCGTTACGGCCTAAAGGGGTAATCTTGTGGTTCTGAAGGCCAACTTCTCAAGGAAACAAAACTGCAAAAAAAATCAACTGATTGTCTGAGACCAGTGAAATAATGGACTAGATCTCAGTGACATGATGAAATGGTTCCTGAATGAAAAAAGGGGAAAAAATGATTGCCTTCTGGAATTAATATGTCCACTAATGTCCATTACATCCCAGAACTTACACAAATTACACATTATTTTGTGAAACATTTTCCAGTTTGATCAGTTGGGTTGCTGAGGGGGAAGTTCAAAGGATCAGTGACTTTCCTCCATAATTGTTAGATAGATAGACTAGTACATCTATATGTATTATTTGCCTTCCACTGAGGAGCTCATTAACTACACTGATGTTGATATATTCATGAACTGCTCTTAATACACCTCAATTAGATTTCAACATATAAAACTATGTTCAGTCACCTGTGCAATTTCATATATGAGTGTGATTGCTTCTGTGAGCTTCTTTTTCACATTCTGTCCCTATTAATGGTCATATTACTTATAACATAGAAAACCCACAAAGACTTTATATTTTTCACTTGCAGAACTACTATATGAAGGTCAGGGTAAGTGATGACGCAAGAAAATTACAGTATTTTACAAATTTAAAGAGTAAACTAATTAAAAGTTATGATATTACACTTCACAGTATAGTTTACCTGTTTCATTTACCAAAAGTCATTCCTTTTATAGCCCATTCAGGAAAAGACTTTAATAAAGTTGACGTTTTTGACTTTGTGCACTAAACCCAACATCAGTTCAGCCTGTGCTTTAACAAACATGCTACTTCCAACTATATTTTACAAGACATGCTAAATATTCCCAGAAGACGTTGTGTTACATCATTTCTTGATCTCATTATACTGTGAGATTTCAAGTGAAAATTTCAAAATGGATCTTAAGAGACAGACAGAATGTGAATTCTAGAAGAACACAGAATATTATGTCTGACTTATTTTAATGGAAGTGGGTTGTGGTGGAGAAAACAAGGGCAGATAGGAATTTTTTTCTCAAGTTTTATTGGTTTTATTGTTTCTCAAGTTTTATTGTTATCTGAACTCTCATCCATTCACTAAGTTTTGACCATTACATATTTTATTTATCTGTTACATTTATCCCTCAGCAACCCTATTGATGCCTTCATTTACAAAATGAAATGGAAACAATTTTACAGCATGAATAATTTGAAATAATAGAACAAGGAATGCCTAGATCAGGGGTCTGCAAACAGCAGCTCTCCAGATGTTCATGGACTACAATTCGCATCAGCCCCTGACAGCATGGCCAATTGACCATGCTGGCATAGGCTGATGGGATTTGTAGTCCATGAACATCTGGAGAGCCACAGGTTGCAGACCTCTGGCCTAGATATTTCAAACCATGTTTGTAAAATGGTGAGTGCGATCCAGACACACTTATGAGGAATGATCCAGAGACGCTTACATTCCACTTGTTTAATTATGATTTATATAAACAGGTGTTTAGTATCTGCATTGATGTCACTGAGACATCAATATATATTCTTTGCTCAGCCCCAACTACCTCACAAGATGTCTGTTGTGGTGAGAAGAAGGGAAAGGAACTTCCATGTTTTGAGACAAAATACCCTTGGAGTATCAGATTCCACGGACATGTTAAAGAGGGCTATTGCCTTTATGCCCAGCTTTTAGGTTTTCTCAAAACATCTGACAAAAACTGGCTAAGAGGATGTTAGTATAGTGTAGACAAACTCTCATGCAGAGGCGTAGCTCCAAGGGAATAAGGGGGGAGGCACGACACACCGGGCAGGCACCCCTGCGGGGGTGTGGTGGGTTTTCCTTTCATTTGCAGACCCCTTCTTCTTAACATGGCCAGTTCAGTAGATACCTGAATCCAGCGAATGAAGCAATGAATAAAGACAGACCTTTCTACAAACCTGTAAAAAACAGTAGTATATGCACAAAGACATAAAAGACTTATTAAAACACTGGTCAGGAAACAGAGATCACTGAAGGAATGCCAAATGAAACCAAAAAGTCTTCACCCTCTGGCTGACATCAGGGACAGAAGTGGACAGATAAATCCCACTGGGAAGTGGGCTCATTCCGCACATGCAGAATAATGCACTTTCAAACTGCTTTCAGTGCTCTTTGAAGCTGTGCGGAATAGCAAAATCCACTTGCAAACAGTTGTGAAAGTGGTTTGAAAACGCATTATTTTGCGTGTGCGGAAGGGGCCCAAGAGTTTAGCACATTTATAGAACTGACAAAAAAAACTTAAAATGCTAAACAATAGCTAAACTGTCATTTGCAATGCAGTTTACTTGAATCATTTTTGATAACAGACTTTTTTTCTGTAGCGTTCTGGAACTGCTTTTGGTAACGAAGATGTCTTTAACATCACCCACTGAACTTGCCAGTTGTATCTTGTTGAAGAGGCAGCTTCCAACTACACTTCTAGAAGGATAATAAACAATCTAACAAAGGGTTCCTAGTGGAAGATGCGCTACATGATTTCTTGTTCTCTTCAGTCAACTTTATTCATTGCTTGTGGGATCTGGAGTTATAATACTTTTCCAAAGACTGCTTAATAGACCAGCAATTTGAAAATTCATGAAGAGCACTGGTTATTGCTATTGACCTATTGAAAATGGCAGGGGAGAAGAGATCAGAATTTTCAATCATTAGTATATCTATTGGCCAAAAATGTCCAGCCCATTCACTAATAGTTGCTACATGTTTTCTTCAAATTTTGTTAATCATTACTCCATCTTTTCTTCATTCATTGTCTTTATTTCTCACCAACTCTCTTGTCAGCTCTTCTTTAAAATGACACAAGGAAGGAATGCCTAGAGATGTCAAGGTTGTGTTGCAAAATAGTGGGTATGATCCAGATAAACCTTTGTGGCCATTTAGTAATTTACATGGAATCCCAGAGATATAAATATGAGACATTAATTAGATAAATATGAACCACCTTGAATCGTAGAGATATGGTGGGGTATAAATGTAATAAATAAATAAATAAATCATTCAGGGTGCTTCCGGACATGCCAAATAATTCACTTTCAATCCACATTCAATGCACTTGGCAACTGGTTTTTACTGTGTGAAATGGCAAAACCAGATGTGTTTCCATACTCCTACATTCCTTGACTTGTCAAAGTTTTTTTTAACTCTCTTAGCCCTACCTACTTCACCAGGTGTCTGTTGAGGGGAGAGGAAGGGAAAGGAGCTTGTAAGCCACCTTGACTCTCCTTACAGGAGAGAAAGATTGGGTATAAATCTAAACTCCTCCTCCTCCTTTTCCTCCTCCTCCTCCTCTTCTAGTTCCAGCTTGGAAAATTTTGTGTGGTGAGTGGCTAGGAGTTTGGGAGAGGAGACACTGTAATGCCATAGACTCTGATCTTTGAATCTGCAATTTTCTCCAGGGAACTGTTCTGTGCAACCTGGAAATCGGTTATAATTCTGGAAGATGTCCAGATCCCACCTGGAGGTTGGTAACCCTGTTCCATTCCCAGCTGTGTGGTCCCATCCTGTACACTGTAAACAGTGTCCCTTTCCCACCACCCCTAGCAGGGGCTCACTACAGCATAGCCCAAATGCAGAATTTCCCATTCATACCAGCACACATCCCAAAATAAAGATACAGAACACAGGTACTTGTGAGTTAAACTAGAATGGTATTGAGTGGCTGATTAGCATTATGAACTATTCATTTCTTTTCAATATTGGGCTGTAATTCATTAGACAACAGGCTAGTTGTGTTTGGGCATCTCCACTCTGGCTCCTAATCTTTTGGGCTAGGAACCACCAACGAGTTGTTATCCATTGAGCAAAGTGCTCTGCTGGGGGTGTAATTATTGTGAATCAGTATTTGTCTCACATGGATGTGAGGGCAATCTGGCTGCGACATCTGTCACCCCATTGATCACCAGGGTTGATTCAACAGATCTGACTGGCTAGGCGGGTGTCCCCTACCTCCCTCACCGCTACATGTGTGTCCCTCCCAAAGCCGTGTGCTTGGTGGAAGAGGACGACCCTCCCGGATAGAAGGAGTGTACCATTCTTCAGTCAAGGGTATCTGTCTCACATGCTACATACGTGTACATCTTGGCTATATTTGTTTTTTAGGAAAGAGCTGCAGTGTGTGGCATGAATGAAAATGGCGGCCAATACCCGAATTTTCAGCTATATGCACCCTGACTGTAACATGAGAATTACACAATGCACATACAAAGAACAATCAAGTATCCCATGGACATGGATTGTACATACATCCAGTATAATCTGTGAACAGGATTTCAGTAACTGATCTGCTTGACAATTATGATAGATGATTAAGAGCAGTGGTGGGATTCAAATAACTTAACAACTGGTTGTTTACCAGCACCATACTAACAACCAGTTCTGTCAAAGTGGTGCAAACCTGCTGAATCCCACCACTGATTAAGACTCATTCTGCACATGCAGAATAATGCACTTTGAAACTGCTTTCAGTGCTCTTTGAAGCTGTGCGGAATAGCAAAATCCACTTGCAAACAGTTGTGAAAGTGGTTTGAAAACGTATTATTTTGCGTGTGCGGAAGGGGCCTAAGAGTAACAGTTCTTCAGCATCAGAATGATTCAGGTGTTCCTCTTTCCCTTTCCCTTTCTTTCCCTCCCCATTTAAATGTTCAATAACATCCTCAGTTTGGGAAATGTCAAAACACTGATGCTACTTTTCATCATGCCAAAAAGCAGTAAAATATTGGATAGTCGTTCAGGGTGAGCTGCAGAAGACATTGAAAATAAACTTTGTGCTAGATCTTAAATGCATCTTGTTAAGTATTGTGCCAACAATATTTCAAAACTGTATAACGAATTGTTTAAATATATGGTAACAGAAACAAAAAATTGTATTTACTATAAGGGGGAAAGCTGAACATGACCCAGATCTTATGGACGAAATGAGTAAACTCACTGAATATTTAATACAATGGTGAAACGAACATCTTTGGTACATAGCAGACACTCCACAGAGTCAGAGAGAAGATGGAAAGTTTTCTTGGATTATATAAATCCTTGAACAATAAATGGAATAATCTTATCTGGGCAACTAACGGAGCAGCAGTGGCGTCGGAGGTTAAGAGCTCGTGTATCTAATCTGGAGGAACCGGGTTTGATTCCCAGCTCTGCCGCTTGAGCTGTAGAGGCTTATCTAGGGAATTTAGTTTAGCCTGTACACTCCCACACACCCAGCTGGGTGACCTTGGGCTAGTCACAGCTTCTCAGAGCTCTCTCAGTCCCACCTACCTCACAGGGTGTTTATTGTGAGGGGGGAAGACAAGGAGATTGTAAGCCCCTTTGAGTCTCCTGCAGGAGAGAAAGGGGGATATAAATCCAAAACTCTTCTAAAGTCATGAAGGACAATATATACAAGAAATTTTGAATTTTATATTATTTATCAGAGGTTTACAAAATTGAATGTAGCAAAACTGGAAAACTGGACGAATAGCAGATATATCCAAGTTTTACAGGATTATGCTATGTGTGATTTTATAATACAATATTTTTAAATTAAATAAGAACAATATCCTCAGTTTTTAGCCAAGGAGATGGGGGTGGGGCAGAAGGAAAAGGATATTAACTACCATTGCTCTGGTCAGTGCATAAACTGAATAATAAATTATGTGTCTTTATCACAAATGGATTCTTGTAACCTGCCATAATTTAAAGCCATCCCATGCTTGCCTACAGCAATCAATTATGTGCATTCACAGCTGACAATGTTGTCTCTTTCCGAGAACGTTCAAAAGTGCTACCTGCATTTTTTTGTTTTTGAGGCTGTAGATCAGAGGGTTTAACAAAGGAGTGATGATGGTGTATAACACAGAGATCACACGGCCCTCTTCCATGGAGTGATGGGAGGAAGGCCTCATATAAGTAAAGATGCCTGTGCTGTAGAAGATACTCACCACAGTAAGGTGGGAGGCACAAGTGGAGAATGTCTTGATCCTGCCCTGAGCTGTACTGATTTTGAGCACAGATAAGACAATAAGTACATAGGAGAGGACAATTAAGGAGACAGTTGCTATAAGGATGCTTCCAGAGACAATAAAAGACACTAGTTCAGTAAATGAAGTGTCAGAACAAGAGAGATGCAAGACAGGTGGGATATCACAGAAGAAGTGCACTATCTTATTGGGACCACAGAAATTCAGAGAAAAAATAAAGGCTGTGTTGACAACACCATTAATATTTCCAATGGCCCACGAAGCTCCTACAAGCCATCTGAGCATGGATTGACTCATGAGTAGCATGTAATGCAGTGGGTGGCAGATGGCAGCATAACGATCATATGCCATGACTGAAAGTAGAACACCTTCCGTAGCCCCTGTGGTTAGAAAGCAATACAATTGGACTGCACAGCCAGGGAGTGAGATGGTCTTGTCCCCTGACAGGAGGTCCCACAACATCTTTGGTATGGTGGAGGTGATGTAGCAGATCTCAGTAAAGGACAAATTGCTCAGCAAGAAATACATTGGGGTGTGGAGATGCTGGTCAATCTGTATTAAAATAATAATGACCAGATTCCCTGCTAATGTGAACATGTATATCAACAGCCCTGTAGCGAAGAGGACCGGTTGGATATGAGGATCATCAGACAGACCCAAGAGAATGAACTCTTTCAGATGTGTTTGGTTCTTTCTTTCCATTTTGCCAGTGAATTATGACTCTGCAAAGGAAAGACCAGGATGACTTAGGGGAAAACATCTTATAATGAACAGCCTTGCAGACTTAGGGCAGTGGATTCCTTTCTAAAGTCAAAATGTCTCCATTTGGGACTTCCTCTTGCTGCCTTCAAGCTTTCCTAGCATTATTCCTAGCATTATTGCCAGTGACTGTTGTCTTCTCATAATGTGACCAAACCACACAACTTCTAATTTGGTGAACAAATTCTAATTTGGTGAACTATGTTCATATGCCCACTCCTCCCCAAAAAGTCTTCAAGGTAGCTTTGGGCCAGTCACAGTCCTCTCAGAATTCGTTCAAACCACACGAAGGTGGGCAATGGCAAATGTCTCTTTCCTTGAAAACCCTTCAGGGTCACCATAAATCAGTTATACAATACATTTATATTCTCGATCCTAAACATAATTTTTATAAACTTCTAATATATCTCCCCTTAGCTGTGTTTTTTTTCCTAGACTGAAAAGTTCTTCAACCCTTATCACCTTGGATGCTTTCTTCCATACTTTTCATTACAGATGTGTGGTATCCTCTTTCTTCTTTGCAACTAGCCCCTTCCTCACCTAAGGGGTAGGAACCTTGGTGAGCAAAACGTGACCTTGGCGATATAGGGAGAAGTTAGCACACAATCTATAAAGAATATCCTCACGTTTTGAAAATGGATCTCTTCACAGTGAACCCACATTTAAAGAATGGGTGTACTACTACTGGCCTTGTAACTTTGCCCTCAAGTTGGGAAATATCACAGACCCATTTTCCCCTAGTTGTTTGCAAGAAACAAAGACCAACCTTGTTTATCCCACTGACATTTTCAAGCTGCAATTCTGAAGTCAAGGATGAAATTCCCTTTCATTTGCAGAGCTCTTTTATGTCTTATGTCTTTTTGATGACAACTTACTCTATAGCAAGCTGCTGCTGAAATGATGTAGCTTTGTGTAGTTTACATTATTTCTCAGGGGAATCGTTAGAATGAGTCCTTTTGAGGAATGTTACAAATATACTCAAATCATAAACATAGTCTCATGTGGGAGAAACAAAAGCAGTTGAGGAAATCAGTGCAATGAGACTTGACTCCGCAGAGCCTCTGAAATGGAGCTGTTCCCTGGGATCTTTGGTTGAGGCAGCCATGGTTGCCTTTCCAACTTGCTGGCCTCCCGATCTGACCCCCCTCCTCCCGCACAAATGGTTATAAATTATGTTCCAATAGGGTGAGGATTCAAATGCTTTTTAAGCATTATTAGGGCCCTTTATGGTATCCTAGCAACCACTTCAATTTGTCAGTGGCCATCATTGATACAAATTGGTGTTAGTGTTTTAATGTTTGTTATTGCTTATGATTGCTGAATTAGAAATTGATATTGATTTGTTTGTGGCTTAATCATGTGTGTTAGCTGCCCTGAGCCCAGCCTTTAGCTGGGAAAAGTAAATTTAATAAAATAATGAAGAAATAAATAGTGACCTTAGGAATTAAAATCCTTCAAAATATTTCATTGCCTTGCTCAGGTCTTGCAAACTCAACTCCATGGTTACCTTTGTAAAGTCAATCCATCTCATGTTTGGTCTTCCTCTTTACCTGATGCCTTCAGCTTTTTGGGATATTATTGTCTTTTCCAGTGATGTCTTCTCATAGTGTGATCAAAGTGCTATAGCCTCAGTTTAGTCATTTTAGCTCCTAGGATTAGTTCAAGCTTGATTTGATCTAGAACTCATTTTTTTTCTTTCCTTCCTTCCTTCCTTCCTTCCTTCCTTCCTTCCTTCCTTCCTTCCTTCCTTC